>NW_019154114.1:4568949-4677924 GCF_002288905.1 Enhydra lutris kenyoni
CACTACAAGCCCCACCCATGCCACTGCAAGTCCCGCCCACACTACTGCAAGTCCCGCCCATACTACCACAAGCTCATCAAAAACCATCACAAGCCCTCCCCATACTGCTACATCCCCTACTCACAAAACCAGAATGTCAATTCACACCACTGCAAGTCCTGTCCCCAAAGCTAAGGGCCCAGTCCAGACCACCAGGAGCCCCACCCATCCTGTCACAACCCACAGCTCTTCCAGTTCTCCAGAGGATGCCATGCTTCCCAGCCCCTCTGCAAACACAGACCCTACCCTCCCAGGCATCCACACCCTGACCTGCAGCTACCCAGCCTCTGCTCCTTGCACTCAGGCAGACCCCATAGACCCCAGCCTCTCCTACCCAAGTCCTGCCTGTTCCAGTTGGGAACCCCTCACAAGTCACTCCCCAGACGCCCCAGGGAAGCCCATTCTTCAGAGCCCAAGCCCACCTCCTTCACCTCTAGCCCCTGTGCCCCAGCATTTAGACCTTAGCCTAGCCATGGCCACCCGGGCCCCAGTTCCAGGGGCAGCTGGAGGGGCTGGGGATAGGAGGCTGGAAGAGGCCCTGGGGGCCCTGATGGCTGCCCTGGATGACTACCGTGGCCAGTTCCCTGAGCTGCAGGGCCTGGAGCAGGAGGTGACCCGGCTGGAGAGTCTGCTCATGGTGAGGCGGGCCAGGCGGGCCGGGGAGGGCAGCCCGGCGGTGGGCGGTGGCACTAACTCTCTCCACAACCCCAGCAGAGACAAGGCCTGACTCGCAGCCGGGCCTCCAGCCTGAGTATCACTGTGGAACATGCCCTGGAGAGCTTCAGCTTCCTCAATGAGGATGAAGATGAAGACATGGATGGTCCTGGAGACAGGTGAGAGAGGCCAGATGAGGGGGAAGAGGGAAGGTGAGCGCCAGGTGAGGGAGAAAGGCCAGAAAGGGGAACAGGTGAGGTGGGCCCAGGTGGAGCACACAAGGAGAGCAGCAAGACTGGGGGTGGGTGGGGGGGGGGCAGGAGAGGGTGCACCTGCCAACAGGGACATCTGTATTCATCCCACCCCCCCACCCTGTGTAGTCCTCATGTGTCCTTGATGTCTGTTTCTAACCCCATCTGTGTCCCCAGAGCTTCTGACCTCCCTCCTCCCGGTCCCTGCAATGTGTGCCTCTCCCGTGGGGCCCCGTCAGCTCCCGATCCTCCAGCTCCACCTCTTTCCCCTGGCATCACCTTGGATCTACCCTCTGAACAAGCCCTTTCAGTGCCTGCCTATGCATCCTGGGTCCCCCAGCATCAACCCCCTCTGTTTCAACCCAGGCTTCCCCAGAGAACCCAGCCCCGTGGCTCCCTGTCCCAGAGGGGCCTTTGCCAAATCCCGGCTGAGGGTTGTGCCCAGCCCCGCCTCCCTCTGCTGCTGCCCGGGTTAGGATGCCGTGCCCTGCATGCTTTGGGCCATAACTCCTTGCAGTCCACATTGTGTAGACCATCCCGCCTGCACTCCTACTCCTACCTGTCCCAGCCCCAGAGGTCCCGGCGGTTGTAGCTGAAGGTGGCAACAGGCAGACAGACCCTGGAGATCCCCGCTATCACCTGCTGGTCCTAGTCCCTTCCTCCTTCCAGAAGTCCTCCACAAACTTACCCATTGTCTCTGTTGTCTGTGCACATCGTCTGTTCTTCCATTGTGGGGATAGGGTGACCTTAATAAAAATACACTGGTGACCACATGGTGACGTTTGCTCCTGGGGTGGTTGACCCCATTTTTCTCTCAGGCCCCCAAACAGCCTGGAGCCTGGGGCTGAGGACAGCCTCGACTTACCCAGTGCCCGCCCCCTCAGCACAGAGTGTCCAGCTCTGGACGCTGCCTTGGTCCAGCACCTGTACCACTGCAGCCGCCTCCTGCTGGTGAGGCTAGTGGTATTCCCCATACCTTCCTTTTGTAGCCCCTTATCCCAGGGAGCCCCGCACTTCAATCCTGGCCTGCCATGCTTCCTCTGACTTACACTCCCCACTGCCCCAGGGCCCTAGCATTAGGCTCTGGTTGAGCCTCCCATACTCTGGCTACCCCCACCTCTCCATGCATGCTGGGACTTGTAGTCCCTGGGCTCCACCCTCCCCAGTCCTGTCCTGAGGTCTTAGTTGCCTGGCACCCCTATTCTCCAGAAACTGGGCACCTTTGGGCCCCTGCGCTGCCAGGAGGCATGGGCCCTGGAGCGGCTGCTGAGGGAGGCCAGAGTGCTGGAGGCTGTGTGCGAGCTTAGCAGGCGATGGGAAATCCCTGCCACCTCTGCCCAGGAAGGTAAAAAAGGCCCTGTCGGCCCGGAAGCTCCTCCCTTACCCAGCTCCCTCTTCATGCCATCCGCCTGCTCGGTTGCTGATGCTCGTCTGCACCTCCTCACAGTGGTGCAGTTCTCAGCCTCCCGGCCCGGCTTCCTGGCCTTCTGGGACCGGTGCACAGAGGGACTCAGCCCCTTCATCTGCCCTGTGGAGCGAGTCCTTCTCACCTTCTGCGATCAGTACAGTGCCCGTCTCTCCCTGCGCCAGCTGGGCCTAGCTGAGGCTGGTGAGTGGCCTGCCTCCCTGCTCTCTCTGCCCTCCCTTCTCAGATCCCCAGTGGTGGGACCTTGGGAAAAGCCAGGTCAAGCCCACACAGACCTGCTGAGCTGAGCACTGGGAAGAACTAGCGAAGGCTGTTTCCTTTGCACAGAAGGACGCAGAGGGGTAGAGTTTGGACAGGGGACCCCTGGACCTGAACCTGGGACGGGAGCATTCTTCCCTATAAGGGCCTGGGTCTATCCCAACCTTAAGGCCTGCGGCACTGCCTCCCACAGTGTGTGTCAAGTTCCTGGAGGATGCCCTAGGGCAGAAGCTGCCCAGGAGGCCCCAGCCAGGCCCTGGAGAGCAGTTCACCGTCTTCCAGTTCTGGAGTTACGTTGAAGCCTTGGAGAGCCCTTCCATGGAGGCCTATGTGACTGAAACCGCTGAGGAGGGTGAGGCAGAGGCTCTCCTCACAAAAGTGGCCTGACCCTGTGGGTGGGTCTGAAGGTTTGGGTGGGAGCAGGAGTGCACAAGAGACCCCACCCCAGGAGGCTCCACCTTGTCCCGCCCCTCCCTTTCTTGCAGTATTACTGGTGCAGAATTTGAACTCGGATGACCAAGCTGTTGTTTTGAAGGCCCTGAGGCTGGCGCCCGAGGGGCGGCTGCGAAGGGATGGGCTTCGGGCCCTCAGCTCGCTGCTGGTCCATGGCAACAATAAAGTCATGGCTGCTGTCAGCACCCAGCTCCGGAGCCTATCCCTGGGCCCTGTCTTTCGGGAACGGGTGAGAGGCAGGCAGGCCTTCCCTGAAGCAAAGGTTGGGGTCCCAGGCTCCCATTGTCTGGCTAAGTCTGCCCTCCCACCCTTACCCAGGCCCTACTATGCTTCCTGGACCAGCTGGAGGATGAGGATGTACAGACGAGGGTGGCTGGCTGCCTGGCCCTGGGCTGCATCAAGGTAACCCCTGCCAGCCCATACCCCGCTTCACACCCCTCGCAGCTCCCTCAACCCTGGGCCCTGGGCCTTTCCCGCCTGCTCCCCTGGGTCCACCTCGATGTTCTTTCCCCCGGTAGGCTCCTGAGGGCATTGAGCCCCTCGTGTACCTGTGCCAAACGGACACAGAAGCCGTGAGGGAGGCTGCTCGGCAGAGCCTGCAACAGTGTGGTGAGGCTAGGAGATGGGAGATACGGGGGTCAAGTCAAGTTTGGGAACATTTTGGCTGCTGGGAGTTGGCATGAGGTGGAGTCAGGGATGGGAGGGCAGAGGTGGGGCTAGGATCACTCCTGAGCCCATCCTTACCTGTTTCAGGGGAAGAGGGGCAGTCTGCCCATCGACGGCTGGAGGAGTCCCTGGACGCCCTGCCCCGCATCTTTGGACCTGGCAGCATGGCCAGCACGGCATTCTGAGTTCCTTACCCACTGGCTCCCTGTGCCCCTTCCCCTCACTTTCAGGGCTTAGCAGGCACTGGCAGGGAGGGTGAGGGCTGGCTCCAGACACCTCTCCCCCACAGATTCCCATCCATGAAAATCTAATATATTCTTCCATCGCTCTTGGGTTGGTAGAGTCAGTGCCTGCAGTCCAGTGCCTCCCAGCCTCGGCTCAGCACACTCGCCACAAAATCAGTGTCCCACCACACCCCCTGGTTTTATATTTTATTTACAGAGTTTTACAGAAAATAAAAAAGCAAAATGCCTTTCCTACATGGCCTGGCCTGGTGTGCTTCTGACCCTCTGCTGTAGCACCCTCTGGCCATGGCCCTTCCTGACACTAGCGTGTCTGCGCTCGCAACTGTGGCAATGACTTCTGCTTTGGCCCTGGAAATTCAGGTAGAAGAGAGCCTAGAGGCTGGAACTGGGGTTGGAAAGGAGAGCAGAGGAAGAGGGCTGTAGGGTGTTGGCGGTGGAGGCCCCAGTCTGGAGACTGGGGGTGCCTGGAAGCTATGGGCCCAGGCGGGAGCCAAACTGTGGGGTTGGCCTAGGGAGAGCCCAGAGGTGCTAGTCCTGGGAATGACTCCCTAGCTGCCCTAGCTGTGAGCTCCAGGCGGCCTGGAGGCAGAGGAGGCCCCAGCAAAAAGCGTGTCGAGACCTGGAGCTTCTGGCCAGAAGGGGGCAGCAGAACCCCGTCAGGGAATGCCAGGCTTCTGGGTCTAGCCTCCGTCAGCCTCAGCAGCTTCCTACCAAGGTGGCTGAGCTGAGAGCGAAGAGCTCCTTGAGGCCTGGATAGGAAGAAAAAGGAGATCCTCGCAGAGGGAAAGAGCTAGAGCCTGGGAGCCAGGAAATGCAGATAGCTGCCCCTGTGACCCTAAACAGCGAGTGTTTTCTCTCCCCAAGCTGCGTTCCCTCTCTATAATAACAAACCTGACTGAACCCTGAGCTCCCACCCCTGACATGGCCAGACCGCTGCTTCAGGAAGCAGGGCTCCAGTGGGAGGGCTCACCTCTTCCCAGAGCTGCCTGGCACGTGAATGTGTTAACCCCAGAAGGTTAAGAATTCTATGGGGGTGGGAGGGCCGGGATGGGATTTCTGGGCGGCAGGCCTGTTCCAAAGAGGGCCTGAGGGAGGCCCACACCCAAGGCTGGACAAACAGGCTCTCTACCCTTCCCCTCTCCCTCCGGAGCTTTCACTGTTGTCCAGGGGCAAGGAAAACGGGCCCTCCTTACTCCCTGAGCCCACTCTGGTGTCTCAGTGCCTGGGGTGTCAGCACAGCAGTGGGACACGCTGGGGAAAATGTGTGCGCCCGCACTCACGGGGAGCCAATGAGGTGCCAACAACCCCTTGGGGGGATATGGGGCGGGTGACCCCAATGCCTAGGGAGCCCTGCTCCCCAGTGTTTTAGAGCTGTGTGTGAGGAGGTTTGGCTGGGCCTTTAACCACCTGCTGGGGAAGCCAAGCTGAGCAGAAAAAACGGCCAACAGGAAGGCGCACAGGAAACACCTGTGTGGGGATGCAGGTGGCTCATTCCAGAAGAGTTGGGGGCTGGGATGGGGGTGGGGGCAGGCAGACAGACTTCGACACATTGGCACAGCCCTGTGCTCTCGGTAACTGTTAAGGGTGGCATGGAGGGGATGGGGGATGGTGAGTAGCTCGGCTTTTTGGGTGGTTGGCTAGGGTGGAGGGGATGGAGAAAACAAGTGATGGGGACCAAACCAGCACCCAAAGTTGGCTACAGCTTGGGGCTGACCCCAGGGGCCCCTGCAGGAAGGTTGTAGTCCCAGAACCACCCCAAGAAGCCCCTTAGACATTGGGCCCCACAAGAGGCCCACTGGTAGGGAAGGACTGTCCACTTGGATTCAGAGCATGCATAGCCTATGCAGTGGGGAAAGAGGAAGTGAACACTGGCTGACCAGGTCCTGGGAAAGTGCAGACAGGGGTGACTGGGCCATCACCAGCTCACAGCTCAATCCACAGGAGAGGACAGGGCCTGGGCAAGAAGTAGAGGATGGAAAAATACCCCAACCTGAGGTTAAATGGGGCTGCCACCAAAAGTCCGAGTGGCCTGTTTTCCAGTGCTGAAAAGGGATAGGGCCCCTCTCTGTCCTCTACAAGGAGAGTGCTAAGACCAGAGCCTCGTACTCAGCTTTAGCTGAGAGTGGGTGTGAGGGTCAGGAGCCAGAATGAGGACACCGTGAATAGCCAGGGACAGGTGAAGTATAGTCGAGGCCAAGGCAACAAGAGCCTAAGTCCTTTGCCACGTCAAGCCTACCTAGTTTAGGATTATGCAGATCAACCCCAGAAGAGCCCCTCTCGCCAATGCCTTGAGGTCAGGCTGAATGGTCTCCTACCTCTAGGCTCATTTCTATGAGATAGTGGAGGGTAGGGAGAGCCCATCTCCCTTCTGGTACCCTCCCCTCCCCAAAACACACACAGCCTCACAAGTGCTTCCCACAGGATACTCCCCCCACCTCCTACCCTGCTGTCACACAGGTTTAGGGAGGCACTCGTTCCTGCTGCCCCAGGTGATGGGAGTGGGCACTGGTGACACCATCAAGAGTCAAAGGTACTAGGGCAGAGGAAGCCTATGCCCAGCAGTCCTGTGAGGCCTGTGCCAGCCTCTGTGAGGGGGCAGAGGAAGTGTGATACTCTGAGGAGTGCCCTGGCAATCAAGGCCATCAAGGCCACAACCATGCCTTCGCCATCATCACTGGGACTCTCTCCGGACAAAATGTAAGTGTGCTTTGCAACGAAGGGACCAGGCTACGGTAGTCCAGGACGCAGTTTATTGTATTGGTGGTCACTGGGGCCTCTCGTTTCTCCTACCCTTTCCTTGTCTAATCTTACCTTTTCTCCTGTCTCCTACTCTTCTTCCTCATGTTTTCAAAGTTGTAGAGAACCAAAAACAGAAGAAAGAAAAAAAGGCATGTTTGTGAAGGCAAAGAAGCAGATGGGTTGGCACGGGGGAAGAGGACTGCTTCTTTGTCTCACCCACAGAGTGGGGGTGCCTTCCTCGTGTGTTTCTGTGCAAGGTGCGTGGGTACAATTTGCTGAACCCTATAGGCATATGACATGCTCCCTCCCCCTCCCCCAACCCCACCCACAGGTGGCTCTGGAGTATCCTAGGGCTTGGCTGTCAGACCCACATCTTCTGGGCCTGGGTAATACGGAAGAGTGAGGGACTCCAGGGCCTATGTAAACAGCTATGGAAAAACAGTCTATCATTGAGAAAATAAGACTGTCACTGGCCTGCAAGAGAGGGGCCTCTGTTTTCAGAAGGTTGCAATGTAGCGGTAGCCACATTTGAGTTTGAGGTCAATGGTCAAGTTCTCGCTTGTCTGTGAATATTCCCAGGGCATATGGACTCCCAGTAAATGCTGACTTTAGGGGCGCCTGGGTGGCTCAGTAGGTTAAGCATCTGCCTTCGGCTCAAGTCATGATCCCGGGGTCCTGGGATCGAGCCTGGGGCTCCCTGCTCAGCAAGGAGTCTGCTTCTCCCTCTGCCCCTCCCCCTGCTCATGCTCCCTTTCCCTCTCTTTCTCTCTCTCTCAAATAAATAAATACAAATCTTTTTTTTTAAAAAATGCTGACTTAGAGCCACTGAGTAAGTAGCTGAAGTGCTATGGCTAACATGCACGTTTTCGCTACATCCTCTGAATGTCCTTACAGCATTCTCTGCCACCTCCTCCTCAAGCATCCTCGTACAAACGTCACTCCGCGGGGTTCCATTCTCAGCCCTTTCCAGTTCTCCCTTGAAACACATTCTCTGAACCACCTCATCTCTTTCTCCGGCCCCCATCTGTATGCATCTCTAGGCTGAGGCTGTACGCCGGTGATTCACAGGGCTCTCTCCTCACTCCCGTATCCAGCTGCTGACTGGACACCTCTTTGGAATGCAGCCAAGATGTTTCCAGCTCAGCGTGCCCAAATTCACACTCAGTGTCTCAAAACCTGTTTCTGCTCCAGGTCTCTTGAGGTTACCAACTCCCCAGCCACACAGTGTCCTCATCCTTGACTCTTTCCTCTGTCCTCTCACCCCTGCCACCATAATTGTCTCAAGTAAATGCCCTAAATATTTCTAAATTCTGTCCACTCCCTTGTATCACCATGGGCACCACTCAGATCTGGGACATGGTGACCTCTCACTGAGACATTAAAACTGTCCCCTCACAGGTTTCCTGCCTCTGGTCTTACCCTTCTTCCATCTATTCTCCGTGGTTCATCAGACCGATTTCTAAAACCCACCACATAGGCTTTCTTATCTCCTAGGGAAAAGTCCAGGCGCCTCCAGCTGGGCACAAAGCCAGCCTCACTTACGCCTCCTAACTTCTTCTTCTTATTTTTTTTTTAAAGAGTTATTTATTTATTCATTTGACAGACAGAGATCACAAGTAGGCAGAGAGGCAGGCAGAGAGTGAGAGGGAAGCAGCCTCCCCGCTGAGCAGAGAGCCCGATGCGGGGCTCGAGCCCAGGACCCTGAGATCAGGACCTGAGCTGAAGGCAGAGGCTTTAACCCACTGAGCCACCCAACGCCTCCTAATTTCTTGGTCCGCCCTAGAGCCTTACTGAACCTCCTGCAGGGCTTGCTTGCCCCTCGTGGTACACGCTTCCCACCTCATCTGGCCTTGTCAGTGCCTGTTTGCCTGAATAGGCTTCAACCTAGACATCACAGACTTCTTCGGGAGCTTGCTCCTCCCCTACACTCCCGTCAGAGCACCCTGCACTTCCCCTGGTCTAGTACTAATCAGACCCCACTGCAAGTGCTTATTTATTTTCTATCCTCCACTATGTATATATATTAGTGTAAGCATTTGCTGACTATTCTACCTAAGTAACAGGCACCACCCAAAACATTTCGAGTATCAAAGTACCACATTTAATGCAGAGGTGCTGGGTGGTTCAGCCTCTGCCTTCAGCCCAGGTCATGATTCCAGGGTCCTGGGATCGAGTCCCACATCGGGCTCCTTGATCAGTGAGGAGCCTGATTCTCCCTCTGCCTGCCACTATCCATGACTGTGTTCTCTCTCACACACAAATAAGTAAAATCTATAAAAAGGAAAAAAAAAAAGAAAAAAAACACCTCCACGAGGGCCCAGAGGGAGTCGTTAGAAATGAGGCTGAAGAGGGGCACCTGGCTGGCTCAGTCAGTGGAGCGTGCAACTCTTGATCTCGGGGTTGTGAGTTCGAGCCCCATGTTGGGTGTAGAGGTTACTTAAAAATAAAATCTTAAAAAATGAGGCTGAAGAGGTGAGCAGGGGCTTGTCACAGCGCCTTGTGGAGTGGCTGTAGGGCTTGGAATTTACCCCCAGGGAACTGGAGACCCATATGTGGGCTTGAAGCAGGAGAATTTTGTGATCACATTTAGTCTTTGGAAAGGTCATTCTAGCAGTTGTGTGGAGAGTGGAGGCAGGAAGCAGTGGGGCATCTGAAGGCATAGTTAGGAGAAGTGATAGCAGCCTGGGCCGGATAGAGGCAGTGGGGATGGAGAGGCTAGTGAAGAGATGTTCCAAAGCAGAATGGAAAAACGGTTTGGTGATGATAGGATGTGGGAGGTGAGAAAGTGAAGCCCAAGTTTCTGGTCTGGTGATGGCTGGATGGTGATATCGCTCACTAAAAAGAGAGAGCCCTTATAACGGAAGCGGGTTGGGAGGCGAGTAACAAGGCAGGTAAGGTGACTTGGGAGTTTTCTAGGAGGAAGTAACCAGAAAGAAGCTGAAAATATAGATCTGGGGCAAGAAGAGAAGGGTGTGGGCTGGAGACAGAAACTTGAGAATCATCCTTGCTTTACTGTTAAGTCTTATGTGACTACTGTGATGTTCAGTGATCCATCTGTTCCCCCCACAGCTGCAGTCAGACCTTATACTTGCCCCTCCATCCTTGACTTCCAGCTACTAACGCTCATGAAGTTTAGTCTGGCCTCTACAGGCTAAGACAAAATATAAAGCACTTGAGGGCTAGGGACGGCATCTCTCTCCAGTATTACCCAGCATGGGCATTGATCTGTATCTCAAGCAGTTACTCAGAACATACTTTAGATTAAAAATTCATCAGTCTAAACACTTCTGCTATTTGCCTTCCAAATGCCTGAAACTTCCACCATTAAAGCCCTTCCTTTGAGTTAAGGCAGTAAGTGTCCAACTTTTTAGGGGCAGAAACCATGTCCTCCTCTAAACAAATCCCATAACATTTGGGGATGTGGGAGAGCATGGGAGGAGCAGAGAGGCACAGAGCCTGCCTGACTTCCTTTCCCCTACCTCTTATCCTTCCAAGGCACACTCTGAGCTAAAGCATCATCTCTAGAGGATCCCTATAAGACTGGAAATGTTATCTGACTGTGAGGACCTCTGAGCAGCCACTGAAAGAACTGGAAGACAGGGGGTGGGGCTGGAAGATCTAATCACTCATTCTGGTTTTTCCAACAAGTTACTGGATGGCTGAGCAAGTCACATCATTTCCTGAGTTTAGGACAAAACTGTGTCTGGCTCTTCAAACAGAGCTGTGAACATCAATTGAAAGGGCAGATATGAAGATATTTTGCAAAATGAAAGACATACAGATGATGGATGCCTGGGTGACTCAGTTGGTTGAGCATCTGCCTTTGGCTCTGGTTATGATCCCCGGGTCCTGTGTCCTGGGACTCATCTGCATTGAGCTCCTTGCTCAGCAGGGAGTCTGCTTCTCCCTCTGCCTCTGCCCCATCCCCCTGCTTGTACTCGTGCACGCTCTCTCTCTCTCATATAAATAAATCTTAAAAAAAAAAAAATCTACAGATGAGATGGATTATTAAAAGGTGATCGGGGCACCTGGGTGGCTCAGTGGGTTAAAGCCTCTGCCTTCAGCTCAGGTCATGATCTCAGGGTCCTGGGATCGAGCGCTGCATCGGGCTCTCTGCTCAGTGGGGAGCCTGCTTCCTCCTCTCTCTCTCTGCCTCTCTGCCTACTGTGATCTCTATCTGTCAAATAAATAAATAAAATCTTAAAAAAAAAAAAGGTGATCAATGCATGCCTGAAAAATGCAGGTAAGAGCACAGAAAACAAACATCCCCAGTGTGGGATGTAGGCTAGGTAAAGTCCTTTAGATTCTAGAAAGCAGTAATTTGAACTAAGAGATAAAAAATAAACATGGCTTTTTACAGGGGTCTGAAGAAAGTAGATATCAGTAAAGAAAAAAATCCTTGTGGTCTGGGTAGGAGATATGAAGTGGCAGGTCTTTAAAGTGTTAGGACAAAGGGTTGCCCTTGACACTAAAACTTTCCAAACATCTTATAAGGTTTAGTATCCAAAACAAAACAAAAAAAAGTTTAGTGTGACTACTTTGCACCCTAGTCCAATGGTGTAGAATGATTTGCTATCCCTCAACATTCTTGTGCCCTTTTACACTCCTGATGATGGCTTTTCACCTTACATGCCTTTGCCTTGCTTGTTAGTGCCTGCTGACCCTCTACCACCCAGCTGAAATGAGATACTCCTAGAGAATGATTGACTCTCCTTTATCTATGAATTCATTTCTTCTTGTTATAACCATTATTGCAATAATTGTTTTTTGTTTTATTTTGTTTTGGTGTGGTTGCGTGTTTTTTTGTTTTGTTTTTAACCAGTCTGAGAAGTTAAACTTTGAGTTCAAGGACAGGAAACACATTTTGAGTCCTTTTACATCTCCAGGGCCTAGAACAGCAGGTACTCAATAAATGTTTGCTAAATTGGAATTATATCTCACATAATAGATACAGACACAACACGGGTATTCAGGTGTAACTTTAGGTCTTACCCCAAGTGAGCAAGAAGATTCCTGCCCATTTTTACTTAGAAAATCAACACCTCTCCTCCATTGTTGATTTTCTTGCTTAAAAAAAGTTTAAACACACACACATAAATGATCATAATAATTGCTGACTTTACATGGGTCAATGGGGGAACCAAGAAAGATCTTGTAAATAGAATTGTTTCCTGAGAATTACAGCACAAAGTATACCTTTCCAAGAAAGAATGGCTCTTGGGGCACCTGGGTGGCTCAGTGGGTTAAGCCTCTGCCTTCAGCTGGGGTCATGATCTCAGGGTCCTAGTACTGAGCCCCGTATCAGGCTCTCTGCTCAGAGAGAAGCCTGCTTCACCCTCTCTCTCTCTCTGCCTGCCTTTCTGCCTACTTGTGATATCTCTCTCTCTCTCTCTCTCTCTCTCTCTGTTAAATAAATAAATAAATAAAATCTTAAAAAAAAAAAAAAAAGAAAGAAAGAAAGAATGGCTCTCAAGCCAAGGAAAGCCTAGTCAGTAACTGATTCTGTTAATGACTCTAGAAAGACTGTGTCCACCAGAAGGATGATTTGGGAGTGAAGGTAGGTGACAAGAAGCATAAAAATAAAAGAATAATTACATTTTTGTAAGATTATAAAATCAGTAAATTACATTTTTTGTAAGATTACTGGTGTCTAGAATTATGCCAAGAACCTTACTTGCATTTTCTTGTTTAATCCTGTGCGAAGTACAATTATCATCCTATCTTACAGTGAAGAAATCTACAGTTGTTACAATTCATCCAAGATCACACAACCAATAAAGAGCCAAGATTAAGACTCAAATCCTGGACAGTCTGACTCTAGCATCCAGAGAGGGTGAGAGTAAACATTTACGTTATATAATTTATACTAATCTAATTAACTGCTCACCAAGCTTTCTAGTAATTTGGCTTCCCAGGAGGCTCTTCTGTAGGGAAAGAACATGCCTTGTGCCAGCCCCAGGACACTGGCCCACTTGCCAGTTAGTAAAGCAGCACTCTGCTTATCCACCAAGCTCCTGTGAACCTGACAAGTCCCTAAGGAAGAAATACACTCTTAGGATACAGATTGCATTTCTTGTCCTGCCTGTGAGGCTGAGCACCAGATCCTGGAACGTGGTGACTTCACTAATGCCATGTAGTAAGCCTACAGCCCCAGCTGATAATGCCCTGAACTCCTGCGGCCTACAAACCTTAGAATTCACATCAAGAATTCTTCCTTAGGGGCGCCTGGGTGGCTCAGTGGGTTAAAACCTCTGCCTTCGGCTCAGGTCATGATCCCAGGGTCCTGGGATGAAGCCCCGCATCGGGCTCTCTGCTCAGCGGGGAGCCTGCTTCCTCCTTTCTCTCTGCCTGCCTCTCTGCCTGCTTGTGATCTCTGTCAAATAAAAAAATAAAATCTTAAAAAAAAAAGAATTCTTCCTTAAATCACAGAGTGGTTTTAAATCACCACAGTTCTCATTGGTGAGGTAGTCTGGAGTAGTACTGCAGGGAACAACTCTGTCCTTATTTTCATCATCCCAGTGGTTTCACAGGCTCTCGTGATCATATTGCTTTTCATGCTCAGCTTGTTTCTGTCCAGGCTGAAACATCCTATCCTTTGGTCTTGCCTCTCCATTTCTTGGTCTTGGAGTCAATTCCATGAAGTAGGACATATCCCTGTTTCCTACAAGGAGAAGAAAACACTTCCTCTTGTCCCTTTCTAGTGATCCTCAGCATTTCCTCAACCCTGGGTCAGAATAGTACCTAGGATCTTTTTCTTCAGAAAGCAGGCTCCAAGGCCACTTGGACTCCACTCTTGGCTTCTAACTGATGCCTCAGAGGTCATACGAATTGATAGTTCTTTTTTTTTTTTTTTTAAAGATTTATTCATTAGAGAGCAAGCGAGCTAGCATACATGAGTGGCAGAGAATCTTCAACCAGACTTTCCACTGAGTGCTGAGCAGAGAGCCCCATGCAGGCTTGATCTCACGACCCACGAGATCACCACCTAAGCAGAAACTGAGTCAGACGCCCAACAGACTGAGCCACCCAGGTGCCCCTAAAGATTTTATTTTCAAGTAATCTCTACACCCAATGTGGGGCTCCAGCTTAGAACCCTGAGATTGAGAGTTGCATGTGCTACTGACTGAGCCAACCAGGTGCCCGTGATATAATTATTATAAATATAGTTGTCTCAGGCTGCTATAACAAAGTGACCACTGACTGGGTGACTTATAAACAGATTTATTGCTCACAGTTCTGGAGGTTGGGTAGTCCAAGATCAAGGTACCAACATGGCTGCATTCTGATGAAGGCCCTCTTCTTGGTTCATAGCCGTTGCCTTCTGGCTGTGTCCTTAACATGGTGGAAGGGACCAGGGATATCCATGCAGCCTCTTTTATAAGGCACTTATCCAATTTGTGAGGGTTCCACCCTCATCACTTAGGTACCTCCTAAAGGCTCCACCTACTAATATCATCACATTGAGCATTAGGATTTCAAATATGAATTTTGAGAGGGACACAAATATTCAGGCCATGGCAGCTGTAAATATCATTGTAAATATAGTTTAAGTTTTTTCCATCTAAATACACTGACTTATATTTGCCCATATTAAAGCTTTAGAAAACATTCTTATAGCTTACTCTTAAAGATAAGGAAGATGGTCTGAAGTAAAGTCTTATAGTAAGTTTATTAATCAGATTATTAAAGATGCCAGAAAGAAAAAGAAGCTAAGAATTTAAGCGCAAGTCAGCCTTGTTGTTCCTAGTACACAGTTCCTAGGTACACCAGGAGGTGTCTGGGGTGGAGCACTGAAGAAATTGCAAGATGCAAATATTCCAGAGTAATTTCCCCTAAGTTTGCCTTTTCTTTACTTTTGAGCCCTCTGGTATACATAAGAGACAAATGGGATAATTTGGTTTCTAGAAAAAGGGATCACATGTAAATTTTCCGAATAGTCACATATTTCTAGACTATTAACTGATTAATAAGGCAAATACCTGAGATCAGGAATCAGAAAACTTGGGCCCTGGTGTTGAGAAACCAAATGATCTCTTTTCTGCATGTCTGTACCCAAGCAGCTGAATATTGCTGGAAAAAAACACATATTGCCCAACTGGTTTAACTTTAAATTCATGATTACAAACTTCAAATGGATAGCCAATATTGCCAGTCCTACATACCCAATGTAGGCAGTCCTACTAGGAAAGTTGTAAGCTTGCTCCTCCCACCCTCAGCATTTGCACTGATCTTCACCTTTATTACCTTAATTATCATAGTGGAAGCATCCTGTTCCTATCTAAGGTCAGTCCTCCCAGTTTCCTTATATCCTGTCATGGATTTCACTCCTATATAGGTCAAGCAAGCCTTCTCTCTCCTGTATCACACCCAAGGGCACATAAACATGCTCCAGAATCCTGCCATGTTTTAAAACATCTCCTCCCTTGACCCCAGATCTTTCCACAGTTATCCCTAAAGTTTTACTCCCTTCACAGCAAAACTTCTTTCCACAGTTATCCCTAAAGTTTGCTCCCTTCACAGCAAAACTTCTCATGTTGCCTACATATGCTCTATTTCCTTACTTTTCCATTCATTCTCAACCCATCCTAGTGAGGTCAAAATCTCTTGATTTACACCACGAATCAAGCCAAATTCGCCAATGATAGTCTCCACTGAATTCCAAGGTGACCAATCCAAGAGCCCTGTCTCTGGCCCAAGTTGACCTCTCAGCAGTACTAGACACCGCTGACCACTTCCCCCTACCTAAACGTTGTCTACCCTTGGATTCCAAATTCAACACGCTTGTGGATTTCTGTCTTCCTGGCTGCCCCCTTTCAGTTTTCTTCTCCATTATCCTATTTCTAAATGCTGAAATGTCTAGGATCTGGCCTTGGAATTTCTCTTCACTCTTTTCTCCAAGTGAAAGCCCACACACATATACATAGTTTAATCCGTTCATGCAATTTAAAAACACCTGATTGAGTTGCTACCACCTAAATATCTGAAGATTTTACATTACAAAAATCTAGATTTCTGATTCCCTTTTTCAACAAAACTCCCAGAATATCTGTCAATATTGGGCTGGCATCCTCATAATGGGAACAATCAGCTGAATGGAGCAGAAACTGTCTCGTTGATGCTGGCTCCGATTGTTATCCGTGATATCTAAGGTATGGGAGTTCAGAATACAGTCTTGAGTCAGATTCCCTTAAGTACCAAAGGCGCTCCTCCCTGGGTCACCAGAAAATCTTCCAGTCTGCTGTCGGTGAACTTCGTCTCTGGTTGGGTAGAATCCGCAGGTGCATCCTGGGGAGGGGAGGGACGACCGCACTTTAAGGGGCTGAAGGGCACCGCCCACAGAGAACTTCGCTCTCGAACAGAGATAAGAAGCGTAGGTTTTAAAATACAGCATTATATCACGCCAAATAAGAAAGTCCTTTTGACAAAAGGCCGGTGTGGTCGTGTATAAGCATCAAATCTGGTCTTCTGTTGGCCTTTCTTGGCTTAAGCGGACTGGTGACACCAAGGGGAAGCCCATGCCCTCTCCTCTTGCACCCTGTTTTAGGAGGCGGAGAGCTCCCTTAAAAGCCGCTGGGCAAGGACAGCCCTTTTCATCCTCGCGCCGCAGGCGCTGTACAGTTCTGAGGAGTTGGGAGTGTATGGGGACCAAGCGGCCTTAACGCGGTGGCGAGCTGCGGTGGGGAGCTGGGAGGGAGGGTCCGGCCCAGCTAGGGCGGAGACTTGGGCGGGGCCCGGCCCAAGAACCGCCTCAGCCACACTGCCTAGCCCCGCGCGCGCTTCCTCCAAACACGCTCCCTGCCACCCCCAACCCCCCTTTACGGATTCGGGGCCGGAGACTGCGGCTGTAGAACCAGGTCAAACAAGCCTGGGATCCTGTACCGCCCAGAGGCGGCGGCCTCCGCCCAGGAAACCCCACCCAGCCGGAGCCCGGACGTCGCGGCGCCCGCAGAGCCCACGCGCGAGCGGGCGAGGGCGCGGGAGGGCGCGTGCGGCGTGACGCGACTCGCGGCGCGTCCCGTGACGCCATCGCGCCCGCTTTTGAAAGTTGGCGCCCGGGGCCGCCTCCCATGCTGCCCTGCGCCAACCCCTCCCCTCACCTTTCCTCCCCCGCCCTCCACTCGTCGCCCGGCCGGCCCCCCCACCCGTCCCTTCCCTTATCAGCACCCGCGGCCCCGGCAGCGCCGACGCAGGCGCACTGCACCGCGCCGCCGCCATTTTGTGTCCGAGCCTGTGGAGCGATTAAACCGTGCGCGGAGCTGCTTCTTTGGCGGCAGCGGCGGTGGCGGTAGCCGGTGCGGGTGCGCGGAGCTGGCCGGGGACGCCGGGTGGCCGGAGCGGTGGAGCGGCGGCGGAGCGGGCGCTGCAGGGGGTGTGGCGCGGAGGTAAGGGGGCCCGGGGTGGAGGAGGTTTCGCGGGCCGCCTCTAGGTGTCACGATGGGGCCGCTCCGGTCGGCGCTGGCTGCAGCCCGGCGCCAGCGCCGCCGCCGGGGGGTGTTTGTCTCCCTCTACCGTCCCTGCTGCGGCGCGGCCGCCGCCATTGCCCGTCGCCGCCGCGGCCCGGCCGACCCCCCCCAACAGCCGCCCGCTAGGCCTCCCTCCTGGCGGCGCGCTAGGCCTCCGGCGGCGGCGGCGGCGGCAGCAGCAGAGGCCCGCGCGCCGGCGACTCCATTTTCCTTCCTTTGTCTCTGCCCTCGAGGCCGGCTCTTGGCCCGACTGATTGCCCGGCCGCGGCCCGCCCTCTGCCCTCCGCCCCTCCCGCGGCGGGTGGCCGCAGCCGAAAAGCGATCTCTGCGTCCCGGCTCCCGCGCCCGCCTTGCTCTAGGGTTCCGACCTACTGCCGCCGCGCGCGCAGCCCGGTTTCCGTGTAGTATGGGTGTCGAGCCTTGGCCGACTCCTCTCCGGCTGCCCCTCCTCCAGCCTGCCCGGTCCCCGGAACCTACCCGGCCGCTCTGCGAGCGTACCCCTGCCGCTTGGCTGCTCCGCGGTCGCTCCCAGTCTGCGCGCCGCCGCCGCTGGTCTCCGTCTCCGCCGAGTGGCGCAGGCGGCGCTGCTGCGGCTGCGAGCAGAGGGACCCCAGAGCTGCCGAGAGCTCCCTCTGCAAGGCTGGCTGAGCTGCTCGCGCCTCGACGCTGCCTGAGCGGGCGGGGGGACGCGCGCTCGCCGCCCCCGCCGGGCCCGGCTGCGCCCCCAAACTCGCGGCCGGGCTCTTCGCTGGACCTGACGGGTGCGGTCCCCCACGGTGGGCGGAAGACACTCGAGTTCCGCACCAAGTAGTTTTTCTACAGCCAGGATCGGACTCCACTTGTAGTGATAGCCTGACTTTGTGCGCTAAGAGATCTCAAAGGGATCAAAACTTAATTTCATTCTGATCTCAAGTGACGTGACAAATTACTGAATTCGGGATTATGGGGTGGCTAAATTGGATCCGGCGACCCTTTAGTTTCCTTCCCGCTTTAAAATGTCCTGACGCTAAGTTAGTACAGTATTTAGTACCTGATGCTTTAGGGCTAGGCGAAGGCAGTTCTGCCTCGGGATTGTGCAACCCGATCTAAAGCGCCAGTACGGCAGAATGAATTTATTCTTGACTCCACTGGTAATTTGCCCATATGCTGAAATATGAGGGTTGATGTTGTAATTGAATCCTGGGTCGCTAGTTGCAGTTGGTTTATAAATATCTACGCCTAATGTAACTACTCTTTAGTAGCTGACTTCCTGTAGCCCAGAGTTCAGCATTAAGTAAACATTCGCATACGTAGTCTGCATGCTTTGAGTTTAAATCAACTAGGAAAGTTAAAAATCTACGTCCCCTATAGGCGGCAAAAGAAGTTAAACAGGGCACGTATACTAAATTTACTGTCCTTACCTGTTTTTTTGAATGATTAAAAAGCTTCCTGTCGAATTGCCTATGAGGAAATTAAAACAGCCTGGTGCTAAGTGAAGTTGTCTGGTCTGCTGTGTGTAATTTCGGTCTGTAAGATTTTGCAGGAATCTGGCTCTATAAGAGAGTTTTTCCGCATTTTTTTCGGGGGTGGGGGGAGAACCCTTCAAAAACGTTCCTTCTCCCCCTCCTCTCTGGTAAAAGTAAAATTGCACTAACAAATCCAGTATTGATGAAGTGTTAGGTTTGGGAATAGAGCCATGCTTAATTGTCTAATAAATTAGTCCATTTGTGTAAGTTTTTGCATTCTTGAGATTTTTGGTTTTATTTTCTTTTTGACATGTGGATGGCAGGTGGTCTGTTTTACTTAAAAAAGTAAGCTCTCTACGTGTTAAAGATTAAAATCCAGAAGATCTGTGATTGATCCACGAGTAAAGCTTGTTTGCCCTGGTTAGTGTTGTGCTCCACAGACCATGTTTTGTTTCTTCATTCACTTCTGTCTTATAGTCACCAGCTGCTTGGACTTCCATATCATTCTCCTTGTTTTAATGGTATAGACCTTGTCTACAGAGTTGCTATTCTTTGAGATTTCCTGTATGCCAGGGATTCATACTTTTTTTGGAAAATGAAATCTACAGAGAATAAATTGAGGGAGGATATAAGGTTACCCAAAGGACCTTATTACTTAAATCAGCAACATGAGGAAGGTTACAGCAGTAATGTTTGCTCTCTTAAGAAAATATGGCTTATTTAAGAGGAACTGTGAAAGTCATCCTTAGGGGTCTGTCTATTCAACCAGCATAAGAAAATTTAGAAGCTGTAAAAGTCATTCTTAAGATGCACTACAGTTTAAGAGCTTTAGGGTTTTGCTTTAAACAACACACAAAGTGAGGGAGTTCTTTTGGAGTGCAGAGGCCACCTGCGGCTGACTAGGGCCTCAAGGAGGAGTCCCGTGGCAGAGACTTGCACAGTGGTGCCTGCTGGCAAAAAGCCTCCTCTAGAGACTGTTTTTTGTTTCTGTTTGTTTTTTTGGGGAGTAAGGGTGGAGTTTTTTGTGTGTGGGGTTTTTTTTGGTGTGTGTGGGGGGTTTTGTTTGTTTGTTTGCTTGAGGGATGCTTCTGGCATCAAATTCACTCCCCAGCATCCATTTTATAGCCTCCATTTCATTTTTTTAAACCAGAAATTTAGTTGATCATCTGTCTACCTTATTTACCTGTCTTGGTCCCAGATGACTTGAGACTTTTCTGCTAGGAATTAGGTCCTCTTCAAACAACTAAAATTTGTCATAATTTAATACTTTAAGAAAGAGCATACAGGTTTGGAAAGAACAATAATGGCAAATGTATAACCTTGCAGACCCAGGTTTGCAGTTGGATGTGTGGATTTGGCATGCCATATTTGTTTTTTTGTTTTTTGTTTTTTTGTTTTTAAAGATTTTATTTATTTATTTGACAGAGAGAAATCACAAGTAGGCAGAGAGGCAGGCAGAGAGAGAGGAGGAAGCAGGCTCCCTGCTGAGCAGAAAGCCCGATGCGGGGCTTGAACCCAGGACCTGGGATCATGACCTGAGCCGAAGGCAGCGGCTTAACCCACTGAGCCACCCAGGCGCCCCTGTTTTTCTAAACATCCCTGAACTTTAGTCACTATCCATAAATCTTCCCTGGTAGTATCTTTGTGCATTTTCTTAGTGATCAGTATTTGAGTGCAGAGATGTGACATTGTATATACACTGCTAATATATACACCAAGCATAGTGATTTTTCCATGCTTGATCTTCATTTTTAGTCACCCTTAGAATGTTGAGTAAATAAAATCTCATTTCTTTTGAGGCATGCTAATAACAATATATGGACTCCAATACAGAAGTGTTTGATATATTATCCTCAGTGGATATATTAATCCTCAGTTCAAGTTGTAAATTGCTTCTCAGCAGAGACGACTTCTTTAGCTTTAAGTATTTTATCAGCTTGGTTTTATGGGCTTTAGTTAATTATGAGGTGGATTCCCTCCTAGTTTTACCTTATATGCCAAATTCTTTGGAAACTCTCAATTCAAATTTAGCACTTTCACTTGGGAGTTTGCTTTCCTTCTTTCCTTCCTTCCTTCCTTCCAAGTAAGTTCCTTTGTACTGTTGCCTGAAGCTTGATAGTTCGTTTATTTGTTATTTGGGGAGAGAATTATCAGCTAATAAAGTGTTTCATTGCTGTGCTGCTCGGAATTTCAAGTAAATGAAAGCTTTCTCCATTGTTACCTTATTAAACTGAAAAATACAGTCTTGTGGTGTAAGCTAACTTAATCAGTAAAGCCACTACTTGCTGAAGATAAGGAAATATACTGTTAAAGGACTATTACTATATAAGAATTTTTTGTCAGCTTGAATATATATATACATATGCCATTATTTGCTTGCAAGATCATAATGGGGTACTTTTTTTTTTTAAAGATTTTATTTTATTTTAAGTATTTTCTGTATCCAACTTGGGGCTCAAACCAAGAACCCTGAGATTAAGAGTCATGTGCTGGGGCACCTGGGTGGCTCAGTGGGTTAAGCCTCTGCCTTCGGCTCAGGTCATGATCTCAGGGTCCTGGGATTCAGCTCTGCATCAGGCTCTCTGCTCAGCAGGGATCCTGTTTCCCCCTCTCTCTCTGCCTGCCTCTGTGCCTACTTGTGATCTCTCTCTGCTAAATAAATAAATAAAATCTTAAAAAAAAAAAAAAAAAAAAAGTCATGTGCTCCACCAACTGAACCAGCCAGACATCCCCACTGGGACATGTAGAAAAACAAATTACAGATCCTTTATCTATTAAGCAAATGTCTAAAAATATAAGTGTTTTATTGGCTTGATAGGATTTATGAATGCCTCATTTAGTAACGTGACCTCTTAACAAGTATATTCTTTCTTCACCAGTTTTATCCATTTTCATCTTGCCCTTAGTTTGCTTTTCATGTTACGTGTGCATTAGTGTATATTTGGTATTGATAAAATTATTTGTGTTTCTGTTTTAGAATGATCACAGATCTGGAGCCAAAGAACAAGATGCACTAGTGGACAGATTGCTAACCAGGGGCTTGAGAGTTCTGTTTTCCCTCCTCAAACTGACTTTGCAGTCACGGAGAGGTAAATGCTCTTTCCATTTCTTGGTCTTGGGAGTAGTAAATCCTTTCTGGGGTTGGAGGATTTGCTATATTTTTCTTGGGTATAGGAGATGGAGGACAGTGGGTGACTGAGGGTATACAGGTTTTATAGTCAGAATCCTTGGTTTGGAACTGCACTGCCATATACTAGCTGGGTGACACTGAGCAAGTTACTTAACCTCTCTACTCCTATGGTCCCCATTTGAGAGAGAACAATACCATTTACAGAGGCTGTTTTCCAAGTTGATGAGAATGTGTGTAAAGCATTAAGTACTATTCAGAGTGTGTACATAGGAAGACCCCAGGAAATGGTTGTTTTTCTGCAGAAACCCTTGGAATGTATTTTTTGACTATGAGCAAATAACCTCAAAAGTCCATGGCCCAAGGCAATTTGAAATTTTGATGGAATCCTGTCCTTGGGGAAATAGATCTTAGATAAAAGTTGTCTTAGTTAACTTGAGTTAGCCTAGTTGATGACCCATTTTTGCATCAGTTATAGTCTTTATGAATAGCTTTTAAAAAACATCTTAAAGTATCACTTAAAATTTACTGTAATCTACAATTTCTGTTATAAAAT
Source organism: Enhydra lutris kenyoni (assembly GCF_002288905.1). Taxonomy (NCBI): domain Eukaryota; kingdom Metazoa; phylum Chordata; class Mammalia; order Carnivora; family Mustelidae; genus Enhydra; species Enhydra lutris. The sequence goes on from NW_019154114.1 coordinate 4,591,272, forward strand.
ATCATGGTCATCATAGGGAACTTGAAACAGGCCTTATAAGTGTTGAGATCTGCTAGGCTTTGAATCTTATAAAAAAAGTGGGGTTCTGGGTAGGAAAATGATCTCTTCTGAGGCTATCAGAAGGCACATCTTTCTTATCCCCTAGAAGATGTGAAAATAGTTTAATTGCCCTTGTGTAAGAGCAAAAGAGTAAGGTGGGAATTAGAAATGTTGACATTAGATAAGCTGTGTGAATGAATCATCTAAGTGACGGCTACTAAGATTTTTCTTACAAGCTGTGCCTGGAGCAAATAGAGAGGAGGAAGGGAGCAGGAGTGAAAGCTCTACTATTCTTCACATGTCTGTTTTCCATGGTCAGCTTGGTACATTGATAGATGGGAAGGAGAAGGTCTATGTGCTAGTATTCTGTCACTCCAGAAATAATTTGTACCCTGCAGGGTTTTTTAGGAGTGTTGACACAGCGTACATATTAATGAGTGCTAAAAGAAAAACATGACTGATTTGAAAAGCTATTTAGAAAACTACTGGTAAGAGTTTGGGGAATGGGGTTGTAGGAACATGTTGGTCACTTTTAAGTGTTATGGCTATTTAATTGTTTAGATCCCTGTTTCTCAAACTGGGATATGAATACCCTTAGGGTACAAAGTGGTATGATTCCGGGGTACTTGAAGTCACAAGATAAACATGACCCATCTTCTTGGAGCTTCAATTGTGCTCATTGAGGGGGCGGTGAGTTAAGTAATTTGACTGGTAAGTAATTTTTAAATTTTTACATTAAGACAAATACATGTTTTAGGATCAGAATAGGAACTCTGTATGATTTACATAGTTTTTCAACAAAGTGGGTCATGAGTACCTGGGGATAAGAATTGCTTTTTGTATAGTTACTAAAATAGAAATACTTTTATTTTAGTATTTAAGAAGCAATACTTTTGAGCTCTAGAACAGCTCTACCATCCAGCTCCTTACTTTGTTCCCTGTAGTATTGTACTGTGGCATATAGATGTTAAATTGTATTAAATGGTGCTTGTTGGCTTGCATGCACGTTCCTGCGCATGTCCAACATGCACAAGAGCTCTGCACAGATTGGGAGGCAGTTCTCAATGGCTGGATGAAGTCAGAAATATTAAGACCATTCCAATGACCTAAGAATTACAATTTTTAAATAAAGCAATGAGCAAAATCAGATCTAAAATTGTAAATTCTAGGGGCGCCTGGGTGGCTCAGTGGGTTAAAGCCTCTGCCTTCAGCTCTGGTCATGATCCCAGGGTCCTGGGATCAAGTCCCGCATCTGGCTGTCTGCTCAGCAGGGAGCCTGCTTCCTCCTCTCTCTCTCTCTGCCTGCCTCTGTGCCTACTTGTGATATGTCTGTCAAATAAATTTAAAAAAAATGTAAAAAAAAATAAAATTGTAAATTCTACAAAAGAGAATTTTGAAAGCAAATGTCACATTAACTAAAGCGTAATTAACAATTTATACAGATTTTGTTACTCCCCATTCAAGTTGTCAAGTACTTAGAGTCATAATAAAATGGCTGAGTCTTAAGCTTATAGAACTTGTGACTCCTAAGATAGTTATTCAGAAGCATCTAAATCGTTTTGTGTCTTTTAGAATTACTAAGTATTGGGGCGCCTGGGTGGCTCAGTGGTTAAGCCTCTGCCTTCCGCTCAGGTCATGGTCTCAGGGTCCTGGGATCGAGCCCCGCGTCGGGCTCTCTGCTCAGCAGGGAGCCTGCTTCCCTTCCGCTCTCTCCCTGCCTGCCTCTCTGCCTACTTGTGATCTCTGTCAAATAAATAAATAAAATCTTTAAAAAAAAAAAAAGAGGGCGCCTGGGTGGCTCAGTGGGTTAAGCCTCTGCCTTCGGCTCAGGTCATTATCTCAGGGTCCTGGGATCGAGGCCCGCATCGGGCTCTCTGCTCAGCGGGGAGCCTGCTTTCTCCTCTCTCTCTATGCCTGCCTCTCTGCCTACTTGTGATCTCTCTCTCTCTGTTTCAAATAAATAAATAAAATCTTTAAAAAAAAAAAAAAAAAGAATTACTAAGTATTGTTACTAGTGTGTTGGTCTTAATAGAAGTGGCGCGTAATAATTATATTTTCTGTCTTTATAATATCTGTATTTTTTTTTAATATTTTATTTATTTATTTGACAGAGATCACAAGTAGGCAGAGAGGCAGACAGAGAGAGAGAGAGAGAGAGAGAGAGAGGGAAGCAGGCTCTTGGCTGAGCAGAGAGCCCGATGCGGGACTCGATCCCAGGACCCTGAGATCACAACCTGAGCTGAAGGCAGCGGCTTAACCCACTGAGCCACCCAGGCGCTCAATATCTGTATTTTGAATACAAGTTTTATATTTGAACCTAATTTGTTCTAGGTACAATGGAATGTGACTTTCTCGGAAACATATTTGAATTGGATCAACCAGATGTTTAGACATGCTCTAAATATTTATACTGTTCATTGTACACTTGTAATGTGTTCATTCAATTTTTTTTTAAAGATTTTATTTATTTATTTGACAGACAGAGATCACAAGTAGGCAGAGAGGCAGGCAGGGGGGGTGGGAAGCAGGCTTCCCACTGAGCAGAGAGCCCGATGCGGGACTTGATCCCAGGACCCTGAGATCATGACCCAAGCCGAAGGCAGAGGCCTTAACCCACTGAGCCACCCAGGCGCCCCTGTGTTCATTCAATTTTTGAACACTTGCTTTTCTACTTTGCGTCAGACATTGCATTAAGCATTGGGGATTTGAAGATGAATAAGAAAAAGATGGTTTTCCAGAGGGTCTTGAGTATAGGGCAAGAGATTAGTAAATAAGTGTTATGTTATTTGTGCTCTGATAAAAGTGTGTTTTGTGATGCAGGGAGGATAGTCAGTTACAGGAGTTGGTGAGGGATGTTGAGAAAGGCTTTCTGGAAGAGAGACCCTGATGTAGGTGTATGAGAAAATTCAAAAGGAACATAAACTTTGATTTTAATCCTGTTAGAGGACCAAGGTTTAGTGCAGTTTAATAGCTGTAGGGCCTTGGGCAAGTCCATTAGGGGTAATTTCCTTGTGCCTTTTCACATTGGTAAAATGACAGACTTATGGCAGTTAAATGTATTGTTGGGGGAAATATGTATATATATTTGTAACAGTAACTGTAGCGTGCAATGTAAAAGTAAAGTGATGGATCTTTAGAATAGTCGGTCGTTGTATGTATTTTGCATTAAGCCACAATGATGACCACCAGACTGTACAAAAATTAGGTGAACCAAGTAAATTGGGACTTTGTAGATGAGAAGATGATATCAGTCAAAATCTGTTGAGCAGTAGAGAAATCAATAAGTGAACAGGGCCACACCCCATTGGGAGTGATGTTTGACAACCATAAAAAGAAATCATTGGGAATGCTATTAACCAGCAAAATGCTAATGAAGTTTGTTGGGTGTTGTGTTTTTTGGTTTTTGGTGGGTTTTTTTTTTTTTTGTTTTATTTTTGTTTTTGTTTTTTGAGATTGATTTATTTATTTGACAGAGACACAGGGAGAGAGGCAACACAAGCAGGGGGAGTGGGAGAGGAAGAAGCAGGCTTCCCGCTGAGCAGGGAGCCCTATGTGGGGCTCGATCCCAGGACCCTGGGGTCATGACCTAAGCTGAAGGCAGACGCTTAATGACTGAGCCACCCAGGCGCCCCATGACTTTTTTTTTTTAATATAGTTCACAAAAATTGTTATGGAATAAAAGTAAAAAAACCCGAACTAGGCACAAAGCAAGAACTCAGTAAGTAATTGAATAAATGCCTAGGAAAAAGACTAAACAGACATGGAAACACTGGTCAAAATATAATAAAAAACTAGTAGTGCAAGGGTGGCTAGGTCTGGGGTAACTTTTCCTGGTTTTCTATAGTTTGTATAACATCTTGTAGTGCAAATAAATTTTCCTTTTTTTTTTTTTTAATTACCACAATTTGGAAATGACCATATTTGATAATGGGAGAGTGAGTAAATATGAGTATCTGTATAATAGGATGTTATGCAACCATTGTATTATGTATAGTAACATATTGAAAGGGAGAGATTTGAGACATACTTCATAAAGCAGATTATCAAATAGTATGCACAGATATGTGTGTGTATATAGGGAGGGGACTATGGATATAAACCAGAACGTTTATATAAAACCTGTAGGGGCGTCTGGGTGGCTCAGTTGGTTAAATGTCTGCCTTCAGCTCAGGTCATGATCTCAGGGTCCTGGGATCAAGCCCCGCATAGGGCTCGCTGCTCGGCAGGGACTTGCTTCCTCCTCTCTCTCTCTCTCTCTGCTTGCCTCTCTGCCTACTTGTGATCTCTCTCTGTCAAATAAATAAATAAAATCTTTAAAAAAAAAAAAAGTGTCTGCCTTCAGCTTAGGTCATGATCCCAGAGTCCTGGGATCGAGCCCCATGTTGGGCTCCCTGCTCAGTGGGGAGTCTGCTTCTCTCTCTCCCTTTGCCCTTCCCCCTGCTCATATGCTCTCTCTAACTCACTCTCTTTCTTAAATAAGATCTTTAAAAAAAATTAACCTATAGATGTGTATTCTTGGTGATCTGAGTTTTCTCATACTTACATGTTTTATATAATTTTTAAAAGGAAAAGGAATACAGTACAGTAGGAAGTAGTAGGAAGAAACTTTTTGATAAATATAGTGAAATAATAAAAAGGCATTTTTGTCTAGTTTACTCTGGCAGTGAAGTCTAGATTTGAGTGGATTAAAAGCCTTGCCAGAACACTGTTACAGAAGTGCAGGCAGGAAGGAGGCTACCGGCAGCCATGCTCTGCCCAAGTGTCAGAAGGAATTGAGGTTGCAGAGGCAAGTCTTAGAACTTTCCTCCCTTAACATTTGGTCTTAAACTTTTTTTATATCATCTGAATAATGTTTAGTTTCATTCTTTAGAAGAGTCTAATAATTAAAGAACTATAGTAAAACCTAAAGAATTCTTATTTTCTTTCCACAGAGATAAACACTATTAATACTTTGGTGCGTTCCCCTTTGGGGTTTTTTCCCTTCACTTTCGTAAGTGGGCATGTATATTATAATACAGTTTGGTGTTTGGGGTGTTTGTTTGTTTGTTTAGACAGGTAGGGAAGGTAGGGAAGAGGGAGAGAGAATCTCAAGCAGGCTCGGCACCCAGCACAGAGCCTGAGTCAGGGCTCTGTCTTGCAACTCTGAGATCATGACCTGAGCTGAAATCAGGAGTGGGTTACTTGACAGACTGAACCACCCAGGCGCCCCTGTATAATACAGTTTTAAAGCCAAAATGTAATTGTTCTATATAAGTATTTTGTAACTACTACATTAAATAAAAACGCATGGGCAGAATATTTCAAACAGTACAAAATGTGCAGTGAAAAGTAGTAACTTCTTTCCACCTCTGATCCTCAGTTTACTTCTCCAGAGGTAATTAATATTAATTTTTCATATAACCTTCCAGAGAAAATTCTGTGCATGCATAAACATATGTGTTTCTGTATCCTTTTTAAAAAAAAAAATACAGATGGTCGAATACTATACACATTTGAGTTGTTTTCAGTCTTGCTGTTAGAGAAAGATGTTCTAGTCGATATCCTTGCGTGCACCTTTTTGGGCATTTGTACTAGTGTATTCATAGGATGAATTCATAGCAGTTTAATTGCTTGTATATTCCTGGAAGAGGGAATGGCATGCACAAAGGCTCAGAGGCAGGAGGAGAGAAGCCTAGAAACTTCTGGGTACTGAAAGCAGTTTAGTGTGATTAGAGCAGAGTGTATGGGGCTGGATGTAGATCTGCTGATAGGTCCTTAAAGAACCCCATAGTCTAAGTGAAAGAGTGTAGACTTCATCTTATAGGGGAGGTTTCAGAATTGAAGTTTCCTTGCTGGTGATAAATTTCCATCTTAGAAATCTTTGTCCACTGTGTGAAAAATGGTGGTAAGGAAGCAAGAGGGAAGCAGGGAAACTACTTGAGAGGCCATCACATCTGTCCAGGCAAGATGTTAAACCCGCTTGGCTTAAGGTAAGGGATCTCACCAGAAATAGTATTTATGTAGTTTTATTTGTTTCTTTTTTTTTGTTTTGTTTTGTTTTGTTTTTTATTTTTTATTTTTTTTAAAGATTTTTATTTATTTATTTGACAGACAGAGATCACAAGTAGACAGAGAGGCAGGCAGAGAAAGAGAGGAGGAAGCAGGCTCCCTGCTTGAGCAGAGAGCCCGATGCGGGGCTCGATCCCAGGACTCTGAGATCACGACCTGAGCCGAAGGCAGAGGCCCTAACCCACTGAGCCACCCAGGTGCCCCTTGTTTCATTTTGTTAAGCTAAGTTGGAATCCTAGCCTGCATCCTCTTTTGTACTCTTTCTTCGTGTTACATGTTACGAACATTTCCCCCATTAGATACCCTATGTTATCTCAAATTACTAGGAATCTGCTTCCTTATTGCTGATTGTTAAGTTTTCTAACCTGTTCCTTTGGGGATAAGTCTCTCGGTTTTGGCCCTTTTTTTTTTGCCTCTCATACTTCATCTCTCTGCTTCCCATTATTTGAATTATTTCTACTAAAGGAGTAAATAGACTTTGGGGCGCCTGGGTAGCTCACTGGTTAAGCCTCTGCCTTTGGCTTAGGTCATGATCTCAGGGTCCTGGGATGGAGCCTGGCATCAGGTCTTTTGCTCAGCAAGGAGCCTATTTCCCCCTCTCTCTGCCTGCCGCTGTGCCTATCTCTCTCTCTCTCTCTCTCTCTCTCTCTCTCTGTCAAATAATAAAATCTTTAAAAAAAAAAAAAAAGAGTGAATGGACTTTGAGTAAGAGCCACATTAATTGTACATTTGAGTGCATAGATTTGAGAAGTCTAATAACTACTCAGCGTTCTTTTCTGATTCTGTTCTTGACTGTTCCCAGTAGTAGATACTTGCTGATTTAGTGACTTTTAGGTAAGGGTGCATCTTAGTTAATGGCTAAGTTGATTATCTTATCAAGTATATAGCTATGGCTTTCAGCATTTTTCACACTAAAATTAAATCCCCTGTTTCTTATTTTGAAGGAAGATGCCTCCCCAATAAGAAAGGTAGCAAATAGAGTCCTAAAATGTCCTAAATTGGTAAGGGCTTTTGAAGAGCAGATGTCTTGATGTTCTGTGTTCAGGGAGAGTTGGTGGGGTGGGAGGGACGGGGTTGGTATACAATGATTATACCTTGACTTTGAGCAGCCTTTCTAGGTCAGAACACATCCTAATGGAGGGAGGAAGGAGCTAGTCTGGTAGATGGAATCTAATGTTTACGGTGTTTTTGGCTGACACAAAGATTCCTCATTAAATTTCTTGTACTTCAGAGGTGCCTGGGTGGCTGAGTCAGTTAAGCATCTGACTCTTGGTTTTGGCTCAGGTCATGATCTCAGGATCCTGAGATGGAGCACTGCATGGGGCTCCTTGGTGAGTGTGGTACCTGCTTAAGGTTCTCTTTCTCCCTTTCCCTCTGCCCTTCCCTCCCTTAAAAAATTTCCTGGAGGGGCACCTGGGTGGCTCAGCCATTAAGCGTCTGCCTTCGGCTCAGGTCATGATCCCAGGGTCCTGGGATCTAGCCCCACATCGGGTTCTCTGCTCAGCAGGAAGCCTGCTTCTCCCTGTCCAACTCCCCTTGCTTGTGTCTCTCTCCCTGTCAAATAAATAAATTTTTAAATTAAAAAAAATTTCCTGGACTTCAGATGTAAATGCCACTTAGTAGAGTGGTGTACATTAGCCAGCCATCTTTTTCTAAATAGATTTTAGAGACTTCTTCCTGATTCTTGGTTATAGACAGGTGGACTGCAAGGCTAGGGAACTACCTTTTGCTCCATCCTTTTGTACACCTTTGCTGTATGCATTTGTTAAAATTTCCTCTCTTGACTTTTTTAGCTAGGAAGTGGGGGTACTTGTTCCCTTCTTACCTACAAGGATGACTCTAACTGATAACCTAAAAAAAAATGTAGGATATTAAACTCAGATGAAATTATAGGTCATCTGGCAATCTTTTCATTTTACAGAAAACAAACCTGAGAGGCAGTGATTTTCCTGAGGTCATAGACATAGGACAAGTGCTTCTGCCTTTTTTTTTTTACTTTTCCCCATACTGGCTCCAAATAGCCTCTGGGTTTCACAGAATATTCTACTGCATTTGGTTCTATAGCTAGTTATTAGATACATACTCATTTTTTTAGATCACTTTTTTTTTTTTTTATTTTTTATTTTTTTGACAGATCACAAGTAGTCAGAGAAGCAGGCAGAGAAAGAGGGAGGAAACAGGCTTCCTGCTGAGCAGAGAGCCCGATGTGGGGCTCGATCCCAGGACCCTGGGATCATGACCTGAGCTGAAGGCAGAGGCTTATTAACCCACTGAGCCACCCAGGTGTCCCTAGATCACTTTTTTTTAATTAAAGATTTTATTTATTTATTTGACAGAGATCACAAGCAGGCAGAGAGGCGGGCAGAGAGAGGGAGGGGGGAGCAGACTCCCTGCTGAGCAGAGAGCCCGATGTGGGGCTTGATCCCAGGACCCTGAGATCATGACCTGAGCCAAAGGCAGAGGCTTAACCCATTGAGCCACCCAGGCGCCCTAGATCTCTTTTGACAGAAATAAAAATCCGTGTGTTTTTAGAAAAAATGGTGTGAGGGACGCCTGGGTAGCTCCTTTGTTAAACATCTGCCTTCGACTCAGGTCATGATCCCAGGGTCCTGGGATTCAGCCCTGCATCAGGCTCCCTGCTCCTCGGCAAGCTTGTTCTTGCTCTCCCGCTTCCCGTGCTTGTGCTGCCTCTCTCGCTATGTCTCTGTCAAAAAATAAATAAAATATTTAAGAAAAGGAAAAACAGCGTGAAGACTATACTTTGTTACTACCCTTGAGCATAGTATACCTGTGCACTGGCACATGTTAGGTGTTTTGTTTTGTTTTGTTTTTGTTTTTGTTTTTTTAAGATTTTATTTATTTGACAGATCACAAGTAAGCAGAGAGGCAGGCAGAGAGAAGGGGGGGAAGCAGGCTCCCTGCTGAGCAGAGAGTCCGATGCGGGGCTCGATCCCAGGACCCTGGGATCATGACCTGAGCCTAAGGCAGAGGCTTTAACCCACTGAGGCACCCAGGTGCCCCACATGTTAGGTTTTTAGTATGTGTCACAATTTCTTTTTTAACATTGTCACCAACTTTAAAGGTTGTCCATGTATACACTGCGTTATTAGACTCTTTAGACTCTGACCATCAGTAATACTAATGCTTGGTCTCTAGTACCAGCACTGTTTGGATTTGAGCTTGTTTACTTCTTTCCTCGTAACTCAGGACTTCTTAATCCTTCAGTAGTTTCTCTTTGATAAGAACAAACCATCGTTGGAGGTCACTGTTGGTTAGCACCTATTTTTAGTATTGTCCAGTTGGGCCATTGAAAGTTATAAATTGTTCAGCCCACTACTTTTTATTTCTTTATTAATTCTGGTATAACACCTCTGGCATGGCATGGTCATGATCATATATCATAGAGCAGGTATAAGATATTTTATATTCACAGAGGTTTGTGTGTAAGTATTCTATAATAGTGGAGGATACCAGGCGCCTGGGTGGCTCAGTGGGTTAAAGCCTCTGCCTTCGGCTCGGTGCATGATCCCAGGGTCCTGGGATCGAGCCCCACATCGGGCTCTGCTCAGCAGGGAGCCTGCTTCCTTTCCCCTCTCTCTGTCTGCTTCTCTGCCTACTTGTGATCTCTGTCTGTCAAATAAATAAATAAAATCTTTAAAAAAAATAGACTTGCCATAGATCCTCAGCCTTCCTCATATTCTCAGCAGTAAAAGACTGTAGGACTGCTCCAAAGACAGTGTAACTCTGAGGTACTTTCAGGGCTCAGAGCAAAGCAGAGATATGGTAGTTCCTGACATTGTCACCCTTGGGAGCACAAAAAGAAGTGAGGCATTAAGTTGCTCTATGCCCGCAAAAGTGTCAGAAGCAGAGAGGGGTAGCATGTGGTTGGGAACCAACTTTCACTTGGTACTATGGCACTAGTGTGTTGACTCCCAGATAAACTTTGTATTTGGTTTCATGTGTAAATGTTCAACAAGCGAAATAAACAGGCTACCTTTACTGAGGAATCAAAACATGGCCTCTGAAGCCAGGTCACCCTAATAAACCTGAGATGGTTTAGTACGGTTCCATTCAGTTGTGTTGAATTTATTTGCAGAGAATTTGTCTGATTCCATACATATTTAAAATTTTTCCCCACCTACGGTCTCCTCTTTTAGCATGTTCCTCTCTACTGTAGTTTGCCTATCAAGGTCCATCTCATCCTTTAAGATCCAGCTTTAGCGTTTTCTTTCCTTGAAGCCCTCTATAAACTCACTTAAGCCATCCTTTGTGCCAGGGTGGTGGGAAGTATGTTAATCCCTGTTACAGCGCTCATCACACTACAGTGGGCCCTTAAACAGTGTGGAGTTAGGGATGCCAGTGCCCCCCACACTCCATCTCCAACTTGAAAATACGGGTATTACTTTTAACTCCCCAAAAAATTAACTACTAACAGCTGTTGACCAGAAGCCTCACTAATGATCTAAACAGTTGATTAACATGTTTTATATGTTACATGTACTATATACTGTGTTCTTACAATCATGGGAACTTGGGATCACTATTTCTTGGGAAGCGTGTATAGATAGTCCTCTAATATGCTTCAGGAAATAAGTTGGGGTATTTTAGCAATCAGTTGTCCCTTGTAAAGGACAGCAGTATATTAAAACGTTGTGGTAGTTTTATTTGTAGGCTACTAGGAAATCATCATTTTCTACTATCTTATTCTTCATACCCATCTATTATTCTTAGAATATGTGTGTTTTTTAATAACTGAGCTCCCCAAAGGACTAAATTCTATATTGATTAGTATAAAAAGTTATTTTGGTTGATTTCCTTTGGGAAATATCTGACATACTGGCTGTACAGCCATAATCTGGGTGATAAATTACTAAACCTTATTGTCAACATGAGCATAGTCGCCTTTATTTTTTTAAAGATTTTATTTATTTATTTGACAGACAGAGATCACAAGTAGGCAGAGAGGCAGACAGAGAGAGAGGAAAGGAAGCAAGCTCCCTGCTGAGCAGAGAGCCCGATGTGGGGCTCGATCCCAGGACCCTGGGATCACGACCTGAGCCCAAGGCAGAGGCTTTAACCCACTGAGCCACCCAGGCGCCCCTATTTTTAAAATATTTTTCATCTAGAACATATTTATTGAGCACCTGCAATGCATGATACAAGTGATTTTATTATTAGTTTTAAAAAATTTATTTTAAGGGGCACCTGGGTGGCTCAGTGGGTTAAAGCTGCCTTTGGCTCGGGTCATGATCCCAGGGTCCTGGGATCAAGCCCTGCATCAGGCTCTCCACTCAGCAGAGAGCTGGCTTCCTCCTCTCTCTCTGTCTGCCTCTCTGCCTGCTTGTGATCTCTCTCTGTCAAATAAATAAATAAAATCTTTTTTTAAAAAAATTATTTTAAGTAAGCTCTGCATGCATTGTGGGGCTTCAACTCATGACCCTGAGATCAAGAGTTGCATGCTCTACTGACTGAGCTAGCCAGCCTTTATTTTTATGTGGCGGGATTTTTTTAATCTAACCTATAATTGTGTTGTTAGGACATATTTATTTTTCTTTATTTAAGAAATGACACACACCCACACTCAACACAGAAAATAAATGACACAAACAACAATAAAGGAAGTAAATTCATATAGTTAAACTTCCACTTAGCATACAATATTTTGATTTTCCATAAATTCCTTCCTGCTCTTGTCATGGGCAGAAAACATCTATATGTGTTTTGTGTGACAGTAAAATCAATATTGAGTGTCTGCTGTTTACATAACACTGTTTTGTATTTATTGGTGTAGAGGATACAGAAGTAAAAGGCATAGTTCCTCCCCTCAACAAGCTAATAGACTATGTGGGGAAAAGACATAATCATAGAACAGTATACTACAATGAAAACCAGACAAACATGAAGTCAGTTTGCACTTAAGAAGATGTGGTTTAGGGATGCCTGGGTGGCTCAGTTGATTATGCATCTGCTTCGGCTCATGTCATGATCCCAGGGTCCTGGGGTCAAGTCCCACATCAGGCTCCTTGCTCAATGGGGAGCTTGCTTCTCCCTCTGCCTGCCACTCTCCTGCTTGTGCGCACTCTCTCTCTCTCTCTGACAGATAAATAAAATCTTTAAAAAACATTGGGGGGGGGGAGATGTGATTAGGGGATCACTTGAGCTGGGAGGGGACAAGACAGTAGGCACTTGTTTAGAAGATGCCCAGAAGATGAGGTTGGGTGGGTGGAAATGATGGGAATGGACTGTACAGAGTTCTGAGAGTGAAGCTAAAGAGTTTGGAGTTGAAGGGTGCCTGGCTGGCTCAGTCCAGACAGCATGTGACTCTTGATGTCAGGATCATGAGTTTGAGCCCGCATTGGGCATGGAGATTACTTTAGAAAAAAAGGAAAAAGAAAGAGTGTAGAGTTGATTAAATAGGTCTCAACCACCTTTTGTTTTTGCACCTCATTTCAGAAAGAAGGTTTCATCAGGCAGCAATATGCTTGACAGATGAGTAAAGAGAGAACAGTCTGGGACGCTGTTGTTCCTTTTCGGCTCTTTCCTAGAATTGGTTAGTTACCAGGTTCTATCCTCTGGATGCTACCTTCATCATATAGAAATTCAGTAGTTTACCAGAGAAGACAGTTTAGTTGGGAACATTTATGTAAGGTTTGTGATTAGAATTCTAGGACACTGGGGCACCTCGGTGGCTCGGGTCATGGTCCCAGGGTCCTGGGATCAAGCCCCTCGTTGGGCTCCCTGCTTGGTGGGGAGTGTGCTTCTCCCTCTCCCTTTCCCTTCCTCCCTCCCCTTCCCCCACTTACTTTCTCTCTCTCTCTCAAAATCTTTAAAAAAAAAAAAAAAAAGGATTCTAGAAAACAGAAAGGTTATATATTTGTTTGGTTAACATGTATTCCTTACCCTCTGGGGTGGAGGATCCAGAGGAACACAGTGTAATGATACAGAGGAGCATTGGAGCCAGGCTTTGTGTGTGCATTGTTCTGTTGAGTCTTTATGACAGCCTGTGAAGTGGATACCATTATTGTCCCTGTTTTGTACAAAAGGAAACAGAAGCACAGAGGGTAGCATATCTCACTCCGTGTCACACTGCTAGATTAGTAGAGGAACCAGAATTGGGATGCAGGTTTTTGGCTGGGGGACCTAAGTTTTCAATGACTATACATTCTGCTTCTCCTGTCCCTTCCCTCCTTTTTTCAATATGGAATGAGCATTTACCTCATATTAGGCATTATATTGAAATGTGATTTTTTGGGGGGCGCCTGGGTGACTCAGTGGATTAAGCCTCTGCCTTCGGCTCAGGTCATGATCTTGGGGTCCCGGGATTGAACCCTGCATCAGGCTCTCTGCTCAGCGGGGCACCTGCTTCCCTCTCTCTCTCTGTCTGCCTCTCTGCCTACTTGTGATCTCTGTCTCTCTGTCAAATAAATAAATAAAATTAAAAAAAAAAAAAAAGGAAATGTGATTTGTCATTGTCTACATAATATTACATTTTGTGGGTGTATCGTTTTCCAGGTTTTAACTATTCACCTGTGGTTGTACTTCTAAGTTGTTTATAATGAGTCAGGCTTAGTTAAAAGAGTTTGTGACTCTTGATCTCTCGGGGTCATGAATTTGAGCCCCGCATTGGGTATAGAGATTAAATAAATAAACTTAAAATAATGTCCTTATAATCTTAATGTTCATCTCTGATTATTTCTGGGCATGAAGTGAAGCGGAGTTACTGGGCCACCAATTTGAATATTTTGAAAATTCTTGATTCATATCACCATTTACCTTGCTGATTTCATGGCACCAACATTAGGGACTATCCTTTAAAACAGCTGTAGCGGGCACCTGGGTGGCTCAGTGGGTTAAAGCCTCTGCTTTCGGCTCAGGTCATGATCCCAGCGTCCTGGGATCAAGTCCTGCATCGGGCTCTCTGCTCAGCAGGGAGCCTGCTTCCCCCTCTCTCTGCCTGCCTCTCTGCCTACTTGTGATCTCTCTCTGTCAAATAAATAAATAAAATCTTTAAAAAAAAAAATAAATAAAACAGCCGTGGCAGTTTAATAGACATAACATGCTGTCGTGTTACGTTAATTTGCTTTTTTGTTTGATTTAGTGTTAAAGAAGTTCTTTTTCCTTCCTTCCTCCTCCTTTTTTTTTTTTTTTGAGTCATTTATTTGTGTGCTTTGCCCAGCTTTTTTTTCCCTTTTGATGTTCATCTTTTTCTCATAAATTTTACAATCGTATGATAAGGATGTTAATCCTTTGTCACATATGCTACAAATACTTATTTCTTTGTTGACTATTTTCTTTTTAATTTTGTTCAATGTTTTTGTCATAAGAATTTTTTAGGGTGGGGGAGGGACATTGGATGGCTCAGTCAGTTAAGCATCTGCCTTCAGCTGAGGTCATGATCCCAGGGTCCTGGATCGAGTCCTGCGTTGGTCTCCCTGCTCAACCAGGAGCCTGCTTCTCCCTCTGTCTTCCGTGTGTGTGTTCTCTCTTTCTGACAAATAAATAAAAATATTTAAAAAAAATTTTTTTTTTTTGCGGGGGAGCCTGGGTGGATCATTCGTTGGGCGTCTGCCTTCGGCTCAGATCGTAATCCCAGGATCCTAGGCATCAAGCGCTGCATCAGGCTCTCTGCTCAGCAGGAAGCCTGCTTCTCCCTCTCCCATTCCCCCTGTTTGTGTTTCCTCTTTTGCTGTGTCTCTCTCTCTGTCAAGTAAATAAATAAAATCTTTATGGTCAAAATTTCAGTAATTTACTCTGGTTTCTCCCTGTTATTTCTGTGTCTTAGCACAAAGCCTTCCTCATTCTGAGATCGGAAGGCTCTTCACCTATTATCTTTTTTCAAGGTGGGTTCTTTTTGTTGTTGTGTTGTTTTTATGTGTGTGTGTGTGTCAGTATTTTCCAAGTAGCTTAATAGCTTTTTGGCACTTTTTATGGAGTAATCCTCTGTTACCAACTAATTTTTAAAAGGACAGCTTTTTATGTTCTAGGGGTTTCTGGATTGTCTCTTCTGTTCAGATAGGCTATTTGTGATGGTGCCAGTTACACTACATTAATTATTGTGGCTTTATAACATGTTAATATTTGGAAATAGAAGGTTGCTTTCATTTTTTGGAAATTTTATTGCTCTCCTCATCATCTTGTTTATTTTTCAGACATTTTGAGAATTACCTTATATAAAGGACAAAGAATGAGGCGCTTTCTGATCTCCAGCCTTTTTTTTTTTTTTTTTTTTGAGAGAGAGAGGTAACACGTGCGCCCGCACAAGCCAGGGATGAGGAGAGACAGAGAGAAGCAGACACCCTGCTGCTAAGCAGGGAGCCCGACATGGGACTTGATCTCAAGGTCCTGGAATCATGACCTGAGGGAAAGGGAGATTCCTAACCAACTGAGCCACTCATGTGCCCCATGTTTGGCCTTTCTGATCATGGATAAACATAGTAGCTTCCCTGTTTAGTGAGGTCTTTTATGTTCTTGGGAGAGTTTGTAGTCTTGAAATAGGTCTTCAAATTTTTAGTTGAGGTTCTTTTTATTTTGATAGGTTTCTTTTTTTTTATGTGAAATTTTTTTTTTTAAGATTTTATTTATTTATTTGACAGCGAGATAGCACAAACAGGCAGAGTAGCAGGCAGAGGGAGAGGGAGAAGCAGGCTGTCTGCTGAGCAGGGAGCCTGATGTGGGGCTTGATCCCAGGACTCTGGGATCATGACCTGAGCCACCCAGGTGCCCCTTGGTTCTCCGTTTCGGTTCAGGGTCGTGAGATTGAGTTTTGCATCAGGCTTTGCACTGGGCATGGAGCCTGCTTGGGATTCTGTCTCTCTGCCCAGTTCCACCTTCTTCCTCTCTGTTTAAAAAAGAAAGAAAATCGGAACCCTAGAAAATACAAATTAGAATAGAAGGCTATTATATAGCTTGAGAGGGAAAAAAAAAGTGATCAGGGTGTGGCCAACTAAAAAAAATGGTAACTCAGATCCTGCTACACAGGTCTTAACAATGAAAGAAAAAATTCCTTAGTTAAAGAAAAGCTTTTTTAAGCATGTAACTCGAAAATTTCTCCCACATATCCTTTAGTGTAAGCCAAGGGCATAAGGCCAAAACAAAACTTGGTGAAAGCAGTTCTGTAAGGGATAAGACCATGTGACACAAATATACCCGGCTTTTTTTCCTGATGGTCTGGCATAATTCTGGGATAAAGCCTAGACTAGAATGCTGACTTCCACAGAGAGGTCAAGTCAGATCAGGACAGAGAGTCTCCTTTGGATTTACTAGTTAAGGACCATTGTACCCCTTAGAGCAATTCAGTAGAGAATTTGGGGAACAGAAACCAGACTGAAGGTATAGAAAAGAAATAAAGGAGTGGAAACGGCTAGTGTGAGGTAGACCATGGAAGGAATACAGAAATGGCAGATGCTAAATTACCGAGTGGGTTAAAGAAGTTTTAAGATATGAAAGATTTGAGCAACACAAAGCTGGCAGAGAAAAGACTGAGATGGGGCTCCTGAGTGGTTCAGTGGGTTGAGCCTCTGCCTTCGGCTTAGGTCATGATCTCAGGGTCCTGGGATCGGGCCGCATCAGGCTCTCTGCTTGGCAGGGAGCCTGCTTCCCCCTTTCTCACTCTGCCTTCCTCTCTGCCTACTTGTGATTTCTCTGTCAAATAAATAAATCTTAAAAAATAAAAGAAAAGAGAAAACTGAGACAAGAGGAAGAGGGCTGATCCAGTAGGCTCCCAAGGTTGCAGGCCAGGCCGGTTGGTAAGAACATGGCCAAACCATAAGAGCCCCTGTTACAGGCCAGGCTTTTGCATCCTCCCACTCGACCAGTAGTCAGCAAGGGCAGATAAGTGTTCAGGTGCCAGTTTTCCTCTCTGCCGGCCCCGACATTTGCAAGTGCCAAGATCGCACAGTCACAATCTGAGGGAACCTTCTTTGGCCCTATTGTAGAAGTTGATCAAATGATTTTTCAAGATTTTGTTCACTTGAGAGAGAATGAGAGCTTGAGCAGGGGTCAGGGAGAGGGAGGAACAGAGGGAGAGGGAGAACCAGACTCCCCACTGAGCAGGGAGTCCTACTGGGGTTCCATCCTAGGACCATGAGATCATGACCTGAGCCAAAGGCAGACACTTAACCGAGTCACCCAGGCACCCCCAGAAATTACCATTTAAAATAAATAAATTAGGGCGCCTGGGTGGCTCAGTTGGTTAAGCGGCTGCCTTCAGCTCAGGTCATGATCTTGGGAGTCCCTGGATCGAGTCCCGCATCGGGCTCCCAGCTCCACGGGGAGTCTGCTTCTCCCTCTGACCTTCTCCTCGCTCATGCTCTCTCTCACTGTCTCTCTCTTCTCTCAAATAAATAAATAAAATGTTTAAAAAAAATAAATTAATTAATTAAAACAAATGTTTGTAAGCTTCACTTTGTCACCAGGATGACAGAAATATGTAAAAGATGGGCACCTGGGTGGCTCAGTGGGTTAGGCCTCTGCCTTCAGCTCAGGTCATGATCCCAGAGTCCTGGGATCGAGCCCCACATCGGGCTCTCTGCTCGGCAGGGAGCCTGCTTTCCCCCTCTCTTTCTGCCTGCCTCTCTGCCTACTTCTGATCTCTGTTAAATAAATAAACAAAATCTTAAAAAAAAAAAATGTAAAAGATCTGTTCTTTTTTTTTTTTTTTTAGATTTTATTTATTTATTTGACAGAGAGAGAGCACAAGCAGGCAGAGGCAGAGAAAGAAGCAGGCTCCCTGCTGAGCAAGGAGCCCAGTGTAGGTAGGGCTTGATCCCAGGACCCCCGGCATCATGACCTGAGCCGAAGGCAGATGCTTAACCAACTGAGCCACCCAGGTGTCCTGAAAACTGTTCTTCAGAAGACCAATCCACTTTCTAAGCACCTTTGGTCAGTCATGGATTAGGGACTATAGTCCAGTCTCCTTATTCCTTTTCCAGTGCCATTGAGTTGAAGGTGATAGCTAGACATCCATATGGAGAGATCTCCTATAGAGAGTGAAATTAAGGAAATGCAGATACGGATTTGAAAGATCTCTGGAGGGACGCCTGGGTGGCTCAGTGGGTTAAAGTCTCTGCCTTCGGCTCGGGTCATGATCCCAGGGTCCTGGGATCGAGCCCCGCATCGGGCTCTCTGCTCAGTGGAGAACCTGCTTCCTCCTCTCTCTCTCTGCCTGCCTCTCTGCCTACTTGTGATCTCTGTCAAATAAATAAATAAAATCTTTAAAAAAATAAAAGAAAAAAAAAAAGAAAAATCTCTGGAGACAGCTGAACTAAAAAGGCTGGCACCTGGAGTGGCAATAGAGAAAGGAATAGAGCCTTGATGTGTTGGAAGGGGCAGGTAGAGCAGCTTTCAGAGGCAAAGAAGAGACCTAGGAAGGACAGAGGGAGTAAAGAGGCTAATGAAGGAGGAATACAAGTTTCATGCTGTCAATTGCCAGAGAAACTGAGATGGGAGGGTGAGGGGAAGGCCTTTGGGTTAGCTGTTGTGGTTCCTGGTATATGGTGCTTATGGACCAAGCAGAGGGACCACTGAGGCTAAAGAGGGAGTGGAGTCCTTTTTAGTATGGATATGTTCTGAAGGCAAGCAAAGCCTTATACAAGGGTGTGCAAACTAAATATATGATGTCATCTCATCTATATAAAAATACGTATCCATAAGGGGGAAACAAAACAAAAGGGCTAGGTGATTGTCTCTAGGTATAGGGATTGTGTATAACTTTTTTTTAAAGATTTTATTTATTTATCTGACAGAGATCACACATAGGTGGTGGGGGTGGTGAGGCGAAGAGGCTCCCCGCTAAGCAGCAAGCCTGACACAGGGCTCGATCCCAGGACCCTGAGATCATGACCTGAGTCAAAGGCAGAGGCTTAACCCACTGAGCCACCCAGGCGCCCCAGTAACTTTTTTTTTTTAAAGATTTTATTTTTTTATTTTTATTTTATTTTTTAAGATTTTTATTTATTTACTTGACAGAGATCACAAGTAGGCAGAGAAACAAGAAGAGAGAGAGGAGGAAGCAGGCTCCCCACTGAGCAGAGAGCCTGATGGGGGGCTCAATCCCAGGACCCTGGGATCATGACCCGAGCTGAAGGCAGAGGCTTTAACCCACTGAGCCACCCAGGCGCCCCTAAAGATTTTATTTTTTAAATAATCTCTACACCCAACATGGCGTTTGAACCCACAATCCCAAGATCAAGAGGCCCCCCCCCGACAGAGCCAGCCAGGTGCCCCATGAATAACTTTAAAATATATATATTTTAGAGGCACCTGGGTGGCTCAGTGGTTTAAAGCCTCTGCCTTCGGCTCAGGTCATGATCCCAGGGTCCTGGGATCGAGCCCCACATCGGGCTCTCTGCTCAGCGGGGAGCCTGCTTCCTCCTCTCCCTTTGCCTGCCTCTCTGCCTACTTATGATCTCTGTCTGTCAAATACATAAATAAAATCTTAAAAAAAAAAAAAAATATATATATATATATTTTATGTGCTTCACTTTTCAGATTTCTCTAAAAAGTGAAGTACATAAAATATATATATTTTATATTTATATTTTAGATTATACTTCGATAATCTAAAAAATATTGTGTTCTGAAGGTACATGTAAACCCCTTTTTAGTAGTGTTGGTCCACAAAAATGTTTGAAAAATGTAGAAAGCATGGCTGACTGAAGGGGAGAGGAAGAGCATGGGGGGAGAGGAGGAGGAGTGTAAGAGTTTTTTTTTAATTCATTTTAACATATAGTATATTACTGGTTTCAGAGATAATTTAGTGATTCGTCACTTGCATATAACACCCAGTGCTCATTACATCAAGTGCTCTCTGCAGTGCCCATCACCCAATTACCCCATCCCCTCCAGCTACCCTCAGTTTGTTTCCTGTAGTTAAGAGTCTCTTTGTAAGTGTATTCTGTGCATGTTGTGTGGCTAAGTGAAACTGAGTAGAAACAGAGCTGATTCTGTAGAGGAAGAGAAGAAATGGATCATAACTGTGGAAGGGGTGGGACGGCTGGCAGAGCACAGTCCTCAGGGAGTGGGAGGAGAGACCTGGTCCAGGCTATTAGGTTAGTTATTGATTCAGAGAAGGGACTCCATCCTCATGGGGAAAGTTAGGTAAACAGATCCACTGCTTGAGGGATTGCTTTTGAGTTTTCTAAGCAGTGTATGGGAGAGGCCTGTGCCTTGCTACTTTGTATCTGACTTTTCTCTGTAAAAACTGAACCTGCTGCTTATCAAGACCCTGAATAGAGGCTGATGTTCAGGAACCCTGTGTGGAGTGTTTTTTCAGTGAGAGAGTACTCTGTCTGCTCAGCTCCCTGGCAACACAGTTGGTTTCAGTTTGTACTCCTTGTACCATTTCTTTTCTACCTGGTTTATAATTCCAGTGATTGCTTTTAGGTTAGACTTGGTTATTTACAAGCAAGTTATTTATAAGTTATTTATATTTAAAAGTTCTAAAATTCAAGCCAGAGGGGAGATGGGTTTTTTTTGTGTTCTTCAAATTGTATGCCTCACAATCTGACAGAGCTCAGAGATTAAATGTTTTTCCTTCACCAGTTTTACAATAGAAGTTATCTAAATAGCCTGGGATTATGTAGTGATTGTCTGGCAGGGTCAGTATTAGCATTGATGGCTTATGAATTTTTTGTTCTCTCTGCTTTGGTATTTTTCCCAAGAATGTCACCAAGATAGATGGGCTTTTTCTCTGTTCCCTAATTCTAGCATTTGGAATTACCCATTCTTGTTGGGGTACTAATTTGGGGACCTTCCTGGCCTGAAAATTATCTTTTTAAAAAATCTGTGAAGAGCAATGGTATAAAGTAGTACTTCTCAAACTTGAATGTAGGAAATCACTTGGAGATCTGTTAAATTGCAAGTTCTGATTCTGTGGGTCAAGAGGAGAGCCTGAAGGGGAGCCTACCTGGCTCAATTGGAAGAGTGTATGACTCTTGATCTCAGAGTTCTAAGTTTGAGCTACATGTTTGGTGTAGCGATTACTTAAATAAATAAAAAACTTAAAAAGAATTGTTTAAGGGGCGCCTGGGTGGCTCAGTGGGTTAAAGCCTCTTTGGCTCAGGTCATGGTCCCAGGGTCCTGGGATTGAGCCCCAAATCGAGCTCTCTGCTCGGCAGGGAGCCTGCTTCCTCCTCTCTCTCTGCCTGCCTCTCTGCCTACTTGTGATCTCTCAAATAAATAAATAAAATCTTAAAAAAAAAAAAAAAAAAAGAATTGTTTAAGAAAAAAGAATAGAGGGACGCCTGGTTGGCTCAGTGGGTTGAGCCTCTGACTTCGGCTCAGGTCGTGATTTCAGGGTCCTGGAATCGAGCCCCGCATTGGGCGCTCTGCTCGGCGGGGAGCCTGCTTCCCTCTTCCTCTCTGCCTACTTGCAATCTCTGTCAAATATGTAAATAAAATCTTAAAAAAAAAAAGAATAGAGCCTGAAGTTTTGTGGGTTGTTTTTTTGTTTGTTTTGGGGTTTTTTTTTTTTTTTTTTTTTTAGATTTTATTTATTTATTTATTTGACAGACAGAGATCACAAGTAGGCAGAGAGACAGGCAGATAGAGAGGGAGAAGCAGGCTCCCCGCCAAGCAGACAGCCCGACGCGGGTCTCGATCCCAGGACACTGGGATCATTGACCTGAGCCGAAGGCAGAGGCTTTAACCCACTGAGCCACCCAGGTGCCCATGTTTTGTGCTTCTGATAAGCTCCATGGTTATGCCATTGCTGCTGGTCCTTGGACCATGCTTTGAGTAACAAAGATATATAGCAGTGCTGTCCAACACAGTAATAGCACCAACCCCATGGGACTGTTGAGAATTTACAGTATGACTAGTTCACATTGGTTATGTTGAGTTCTCCATATCTACATGCTTTACCTTAAACCATTGTACCTGTTCTGTCCCTTAAGTTAGGTAGTAGTAACTCCTTAGAGGTGCCTGGCTGGCTCACTCAGAAGAGTATGTGACTCTTGATCTCAGGTTGTGAGTTGGAGCCCCACATTGGGTATAGAGATTACTTAATTAAATAAACTTCTAAAAATACATAAATATGCGGTGCCTGGGTGGCTTAGCCATTAAGCAGCTGCCTTCGACTCAGGTCATGTTCCCAGTGTCCTGGGATCGAGCCTTGTGTCGGGCTCCTTGCTTAGTGGGAAGCCTGCTTCTCCCTCTCCCAGTCCCCCTGCTTGTGATCCCTCTCTCGCTGTGTCTCTCTCTGTCAAATAAAATCTTTAAAAATATATATTATAAAAAAATACGTAAATAAGTAAAATAGATAGCAACTCCTTGAATGCAGGACCAAGCCTCACCCGTCCCTCTGTGGTCTTTGTACTGCCTTGTAGGTGGTTCTGACTGCCTATGTGGGTACAGTGTTAAGGTGCCCCAACAGAGAATTAGAGAAATGTGTCTCTAATGGAAGTACCAAAATCTTCGTTTAAGACTAGGGCAAGAATACAAAACACTTTAATTTTGAATTAACCTTGTATATACTTCAGTTATTTTGTGAATTAGATGATTGTTCAGGTCCATTTTACTCTTAGGTGTCTGGGTACTTTGGTACTCACAAGAGCCAGAAACTATGAATTGGCTCATTTTTCTTTTCCTGTTTTTTTTTTTTAATATCTTCAGTTAGCAGTATCTACCAACCTAGTCATAGTGCTCTGGAGCAAAAATGTCTTGTTGTACATGGTCCCTGTCCTCAAGGAATTCATGGTCTCACAGAGGAGAGATAGATGAATGTCAAGTTGATGGTATGACACAGGAGGTAGTGTTGTGTGGTAGCCACAATCAGGACCATTGGAGTCTGGATCCAAGGTTTGATTCTGGCTCCAAGAAAACAGGGTGAGAAAACACTATGATAGGATATTTTCTAAGGTAGAATTTAGCTAAAAATAGCAAGGCCCTCTGCCAGTGTTTTTATTAATAGATACAGGAAATGTAAAGGATTTGAACTAGTTTTGTTAATAATTCTTTAATATCATCAAATACCCAGAACTGGGGAAAAAAAAAATCCAGAGATGAATCTAATTGTCTCATGTCCTATTTTTTTAAATAATTTGTTGGTTTGAATCAGGATCCAGAAAGGTCCATATGTTATGGTTGATTGCTGTATTTCTTTATTTTTTTTTTTTTTACATTTTATTTATTAGAGAGCACGCACACAAGCAGGGGGATTGGCAGTCAGAGGGAGAGGGAGAAGCAGGCTCCCCACTGACCAAGGATCCTGATACGGGGCTCAATCCCTGGACCCTGGGATCATGACCCAAGCCAAAGGCAGATGCTTAACTGCTGTATTTCTTTAAAGATTTATTTATTTGAGAGACAGTGTACACACACTTGTGAACAAAGGGAGGGTCAGAGGAAGAGTCTCAGGCGGACTCCCTGCTGGGTGCAGAGCCCTATGCCTAGCTTGATTCCAGGGCCATGAGATCATGACCTGAGCTGAAACAAAGAGTTGAACTGACTGGGGCACCTGGGTGGCTCAGTCGTTAAGCGGCTGCCTTAGGCTCAGGTCGTGATCCCAGGGTCCTGGGATCGAGCTCCGCATCGGGCTCCTTGCTTCATGGGAAGCCCCTTCTCCCTCTCCCACTCCCCATACTTGTATTCCCTCTCTTGCTGTGTCTCTCTCTGTTAAATAAATAAAATCTTAAAAAAAAAAAAAAAAAAGAGTCGAACTGACTGAGCCACCCAGGTGCCCCGATACTGTATTATTATTTTTTAAGATTTTATTTATTTATTTGACAGAGTGAGGGCACAAGCAGGGGAAGGAGAGGGAGAAGCAGGGAGCCCAGTGCAGGGCTGATCCCATGACCCCAGGATCATGACAGGAGCCCAAGGCAGCCCCCAACCATCTGAGCCACCAAGGAGCCCCCGAGTACAGTATTTCTTAGATCTCTTTTTGTCTGTCAGCGTTTCTCAACCTCAGTACTGTTGATGTTTGTGGACCAGTAATAATTCTTTGGTGTGGAGGACTGAACCTGTGCGTAGCAGAGTACTTAGTGACATCTTTGGCCTCTGCACTAGATGCTAGTGGCCCACCCACCCTAGTAGTGACAACCAAAAATGTCACAGGCCTTGCCAAATGCCCCCCTGGAGGCAGTCATCCAGGTTGAGAACCATTGATGTGTATATTCTCCCTCTATCCTTCTCGTTTTTGTCTTGGTGATTTATTTGCAGAAGAAACTGGGTAGTCAATCCTGCAGAGTTTCCTTCAGTCACAATTACACTGATTTCATCCTGGTAGTATAATTTAACATACTCTCTCACCAGGGCATCTGGGTGGCTCAGTTGGTTAAATGTCTGACTTTGACTCAAGTCATGATCTCAGGGTTCCTGGGATCAAGCCCCTCATCAGGCTCCTTGCTCAGTAGGGAGTCTGCTTCTTCCCCTGCCCCTCCCCTCTGCTTGTAAGCACACACGTTCTCTCTCTCAAATAAATAATCTTTAAAAAAGAAACGAATTCTGTCACCAATTTCCTGTTAATTGGTGGTTGGATTTAGAGACTTGATTATTTTCAGATTTTTTGTTCTGTTTAATAAGACTGCTTCATAATGGTAGTTTGTTTTTCCATCAGGAGGTTCATAATATCTGTTGTCTTTTTGAATATTAACAGCCATTGATTTCCTAATTCGTTTTTCAAGGGTCCTTTTGTTTTAAAATGTATGTATTTTCACTTAGACAAGCTTTATTTTAAATAACAATCTGTGGAATGAATGAAAGAATAAATAACAATCTGTGTTTTCCCTTAATAAAGGAAGGGGAAATGGAAGGTGAGGCGGTTGAAGCCATTGTTGAAGAGTCTGAAACTTTCATTAAAGGAAAGGAAAGAAAGACTTACCAGAGACGCCGGGAAGGAGGCCAGGAAGAGGACACTTGCCACCTGCCCCAGAACCAGACTGATGGGGGTGAGGTGGTCCAGGATGTCAATAGCAGTGTACAGATGGTGATGATGGAACAGCTGGATCCCACCCTTCTTCAGATGAAGACTGAAGTAATGGAGGGTACAGTCGCTCCGGAAGCAGAGGCTGCTGTGGACGATACCCAGATCATAACCTTGCAGGTTGTAAATATGGAGGAACAGCCCATAAACATAGGAGAGCTTCAGCTTGTCCAAGTACCCGTTCCTGTGACTGTACCTGTTGCCACCACTTCAGTAGAAGAACTTCAGGGGGCTTATGAGAATGAAGTGTCTAAAGAGGGCCTTGCAGAAAGCGAACCTATGATATGTCACACCTTACCTTTGCCTGAAGGGTTTCAAGTGGTGAAAGTAGGGGCCAATGGAGAGGTGGAGACATTAGAGCAAGGAGAACTTCCACCTCAAGAAGATCCTAGTTGGCAAAAAGACCCAGATTATCAGCCACCAGCCAAAAAAACAAAGAAAACCAAAAAGAGCAAACTGCGTTACACAGAGGAGGGCAAAGATGTGGATGTGTCTGTCTACGATTTTGAGGAAGAGCAGCAGGAGGGTCTGCTATCGGAGGTTAATGCAGAAAAAGTGGTTGGTAACATGAAGCCTCCAAAACCAACAAAAATTAAAAAGAAAGGTAAAATGAATTTATCCATTATATTCTCATAAAGTCATTTTGGGATAAAGCAAATAACACAGGGTGTATGTAAATTATTTTTTAGTAAATGGAATTTTCTTTCCTTTTTTTTTTTTATTTTAAAGATCAGGAGCTGGGAACCAGTCCTTTCAGCCAGAATAACAGTTTTTCCAAATTCCATACATTTTAAGTCCTGAAGACAAATCTATTAGTGGCATGAAATAGTAACAATTAAATATGACTGAAGTTGGATTTAGTTTAAAAAGACTAATGAAATTTATTTGTAGAAATTTAACATTAGGAGTAAACTTAACACTTTGAAACCTTGCAAGAAGTAAGTGTTTTGTTTTTCATATAGGTGTAAAGAAGACATTCCAGTGTGAGCTTTGCAGTTACACATGTCCACGGCGTTCAAATTTGGATCGTCACATGAAAAGTCACACTGATGAGAGACCACACAAGTGCCATCTCTGTGGCAGGGCATTCAGAACAGTCACCCTCCTGAGGAATCACCTTAACACACACACAGGTGCTGGATATGAATGTTGGGGGCTACAGCATAGCAAAGGCTAAAACTTGGGTTTTGAGTATCATCCAGGCTGGTTCAGGTGGGAAGTTAAGAATGATTTTTGTTCTTTCTTATGCTGTAATCCTGATTTATTATAAGCAGATGAATTTATAGACAAATATAAAGAAAATTTAGTGGAAAATAATCCAAACTGTTAAAGGGTGGTGATCCAGAAAAAAATTATCTATGGCAGTTAACCTGTAATATTTCCTAAAGGACATCACCATTGTGTTGTTAAGGTTTTAACGTCAGTGACGGGGCGCCTGGGTGGCTCAGTGGGTTAAAGCCTCTGCCTTCGGCTCGGGTCATGATCTCAGAGTCCTGGGATCGAGCCCCACGTCAGGTTCTCTGCTCAGCAGGGAGCCTGCTTCCTCCTCTCTCTCTGCCTGGCTCTCTGCCTACTTGTGATCTCTCTCTGTCAAATAAATTAAAAAAAAAAAAAAATCTTAAAAAAAAAATTTTTAACGTCAGTGACAAAACATGACCCCCAAAATTCCCGGGCAACAGTTGCCAGGCATTATAAGGATGTACATTAGAAATAGCAACACAACTCTGCTCTTGTAAAAACCATGGTTTCTGGTTGTTTCACTTCAACAAAGGTAAGTAATTCATAACCTCAGAATGGAAAGTTGAAGGTGTTACTCTAGCAGTTCAGACACCTACTTATTTGTGCTCCATACATACTTTAATGTTCTTTTTTTTTTTTTTAAAGGTTTTACTTATTTATTTGACAGAGCGCACAAGCAGGGGAAGCATGGCAGGCAGAGGGAGTGGGGGAGAGGGAGAAGCAGACTCCCAGCTGCACAGAGAGCACAATGTGGGGCTCGATCCCAGGACCTTGGGATCATGACTTGAGCCGAAGGCAGATGCTTAACGGACTGAGCCACCCAGGCGCCCCCGTGCTTTAATTTTCTATATTAGTATCGTGTTGGCTATGGTCAGATCCCAGGAGTCACTAAAGTGGAGGGACTGCTGGAGCTCTCTTTAGGTTCTCTTCTGGGTTCTTTGCTCTTTCAGTATTGGCATTTGCTACTAGTGTTAATAGAAGCTTATCTCGCACAGTTCTTAATGCAGAGTAGCTCTCCTCTCTCCAGATTCTCCACTTAACACAGCTCTTGTTTTTGATTTGATGGGCTGGTAGTCTACTGAGCATGACCAAGTTAAGTTTGGCCTGTAAGCAATGTGTGCATTAGTATATTCTTTGCTAATACAATCTGGTCCCTTTTCATTATTTCTCTGCTTTCTAGTCAAGACACTTGATAAAATATTTTATTTGGTATTTGGAAGACACTATGAAAGGGCATATAACTAGATAAAAGCGTTTGGCCACATAATAGGACTTCCTAAAATGGGAGTGCTTGATGCGGCCACAGTGTGTCATGGTTTAGTCCTCAGGTTTGAAAATAAGAATGTGGTCCGTTTAGTCGCTCAGAGCTCTTTTGGCGGAACCAATTCATACTAATCAAACTCTAAAGGGTCAGATGCAATCAGAAAATCAATTTCTGGGCCCCTGGGTGGCTCAGTTGGTTAAGTGACTGCCTTCAGCTCAGGTCATGATCCTGGAGTCCCAGGATTGAGTCCCACATCAGGCTCCCTGCTTGGCAGGGAGTCTTCTCCCTCTGACCCTCCCCCTTCTCATGCTCTCTTTCCCTCTCTCATGCTCAGGCTCTCTCTCTCTCTCTTTTTTTTTTTTTTTTTTAAGAAAATCAGTTTCTGATGAGGAATACACCTTTTCATTTTCTGAATGCAGTTGTATTGCATGTTAGGGGACACCCTTGACTATATCAGTAAGATGTAGTGATTGAAGGGTGACTTGGTAAGCCTGGATCCTGAGCAGAGGGACATAAGCAATCATGTGGTGCAACCCAATGAAAATCTCTGTTGTACAGCAGTGTCTGCTGCTTTCCCAATTGCCATGCTTATGTCTACCAGTAGCAGGCTTCTTTCTGTCCCCTAGATAGTACTAGGTAAGTAAACATTAGAAATTCTTGGTTTTCAGCTCAGTTTATCCCAACAGAAATGGACCCTGCTTTCCTTCTCGTTAATTGTTGTTTTATTTAACTCTCTGTACTGCCAAACTCTTTTTTAAAGACAAGAACTCTTTCACTCCTACATCCCCAGTGATAATAAAAAAGCAAACTGAGCAAATGAACATTCCTTGAAATTTCTTAGTTACTATCATACTTTAATCACACTTCCCACTTGAGGGGTCTCTCAATCTCAGAATCCTTTCCACTGATGGCTGGTCCCATTCATTACATTGTGACTCTTTCTAATTCTGTTCTCAGAGGTAGCCTTCCTTTGATTTTGGTGTTCGGAGTTACTTTGTTGTCATCCTTTACCTGCAGTGCACAATTAAAGCTGGTCCATAGTTTTTGAGTAGTTGTGTATGAAAACAGCACTGTGTTCTGCTGTCAGCTTATCTCCTTATTGTCATTACCTGAGCCTATTTCCAATGCTGTGTTTAGAATGTAAAGTGACTAGAGAAGATCCACTAATGTAATCAATCACTTATACTGTAGGGCTGCTGTGTGAGGAGGACATACTAAAAACAGTAAGATTCCTTCAGTAAAAGGGGAAAAGGGAAAAAAATATGTTATTTGTTTGTAAAAATGTTTAAATATTCCATGAATTGACATTCAGATCACAGAGTATTAGATATGGATGTTTGAAAGAGATCTGTTAAGGGGTACCTGGCTGGCTCAGTCAGTAGAGCATGCAACTCTTGATCTCAGGGTTATAAATTAAAGCCCCACATTGGGTGTAGAGATTTTTTTTTAAATCGGTAATCTTGGGGCACCTAGCTGGCTCAGTGGGTTAAGCCTCTGCCTTCGGCTCAGGTCGTGATCTCGGAGTCCTGGGATCAAGCCCCAAGTTGGGCTCTCTTCTCAGCCGGGAGCCTGCTTCCCCCTTTCTCTCTGCCTACTTGTGATCTCTCTGTTTGTCAAATAAATAAAATCTTAAAAAATAATAATAAAAATAAAAACGGTAATCTTGGGTGCCTGGGTGGCTCAGTGGATTAAAGCCTCTGCCTTCGGCTCAGGTCATGATCCCAGGGTGCTGGGATCGAGCCTTGCATCGGGCTCCCTGCTCAGCAGGGAGCCTGCTTCCTCCTCTCTCTCTCTCTCTCTGCCTGCCTCTCTGCCTACTTGTGATCTCTCTCTGTCAAATAAATAAATAAAATCTTAATTTAAAAAAATATGTGTATTTAAAAAAAAAAAAGAGTCAGATGCTCAACCTGCCTAGCCACCCAGGTGCCCCAAGGTGCGCGCGCGCTCGCTCTCTTTCTCTCTCTCTCTCTCTCTCTCTCTCTCTCTCTATATATATATATATATATATATATAATTTTTTTTTTTTTGACAGGCAGATCACAAGTAGGCAGAGAGGCAGGCAGAGAGAGACAGGAGGAGGAGGCAGGCTCCCCGCCGAGCAGAGAGCCCGATGCGGGACCCGATCCCAGGACCCCGAGATCACGACCCGAGCTGAAGGCAGAGGCTTTAACCACTGAGCCACCCAGGCGCCCCAATATTTTTTAAATCAAGAGTTTAAATAGGGTGCGTGGGTGGCTCAGTTGGTTAAGCATCTGCCTTGGGCTCAGGTTATGATCCCAGGGTCCTAGGATTGAGCCCCCGCGTCCGGCACCCTGCTCAGCAGGGGAGTCTGCTTCCCTCTCTCCCTCTGTCCCTTTCCCTGCTTGTGCACGCGTTCACACGCTTTTTCTCTCTCTCTCTATCTAAAACAAATAAAACCTTGTTAAAAAACAAAAAGAGAGTTGAAACATACTTTTGGTCCAGAGTGATCAGAATTCATAAACTAGGGATAAAAATGATTTTGTTTTCTGGCTAGCAAATGAACTCACAAGTATACGTAATATGCTCCATGAAGGACAGGTCTTTCAGTATCACTACAGTGGTCTCTGGCCAACTAAGTGGAGTTTAATAGTAATTCTTGCCACGAGTATTTAAAAAAAGCAGTGGTGGGGGGCAGATTTTTGTATTCAAAAGCAACACTCTATTGACTTGTTGCTTTGGAGTTACTCTCAGGCTAGTGCAAGTTTATTGAGATGACCAGGGTTCAGCCTCATGCTGCAGTTCTTTCAGACATTGAACTGTCATTAACGGTGCCCTTGATCTTTTCTTCCTATTATAATCCCCTTTCTCTAGGTACTCGTCCTCACAAGTGCCCAGACTGTGACATGGCCTTTGTGACTAGTGGAGAATTGGTGCGGCATCGTCGTTATAAACACACCCATGAGAAGCCATTTAAGTGTTCCATGTGCGATTATGCCAGTGTAGAAGTGAGTGTTGAGCAACTTGTTGGTTCTTCTCTTAAGACCATGATTCCAGTATTAGGATAAAAACTACCCATACTGACTTAAGATGACATAGAAAATCTTACGAAATTATTAAGTCTCCCACTCCCCTTCCCCGCCACCCAAAATACTAAAACTGTAATGAATGTGAAAGATTTACCCATTTTAAAAAACACTTGTACCACATGTTATCATAGGTAAGGTGTATGAAACATCAAAGAAACAAATAACTGTACCCAGCGCATTTAAAAATGGAAAATTTGGGGGCACCTGTTTGGCTCAGTCGGTTAGGTGTCCAGCCCTTGATCTCAGCTCAGGTTCTCAATCTCACAGTTGTAAGTTGAGGCCTGGCATTGGAGCCTACTTTGGGGGGAAAAAAAAAAGGAAAAGAAAATGTTACCTCCTTTACTATTTGAGGCTACATCGTTAACAAAACTGGGTAAGAATGCTACCAAAAAGAAAAGGGTATTTTATTCTCACAGAAAACTAAAACTAAATCAAATTATTCACCAAATTTAATAATATATTTAAAAAATAAATGATTACTAAATAGAAGATATCTAAAATACAAGGAGAGTTGAACATCAGAAAATTATTGTTGTGTGCTACATTGAGAGGTTAAAGAGAAACCATGTGATCATTTCTACAGATTACTGAAAAACTATAAAATCTAGTGTTCATTACTGTTTAAAGTCCTAGCAATTTAAGAGTAGAAGAAAATGGCTTTACTATACCAGAAACCCGCAGTTGATCCTTTCCAGTTAACTGAAGCATTGGGAGTATACCCATTAAAATTTGGAACAAGACGGGGTGCCTGGCTGGCTCGTTCAGAAGAGCATCCAACTCTTGACCTCAGGGTTGTGAGCCCCACATTGGGTATAAGATTACTTAAAAATAAGTAAATAATCAAAATTTGCAACAAAACATTTGTTCTTATCTTTATTGCTTCAACATTGTCATTGTATTGGAAATCCCAGCTAAATAAGAAATGAATTATACATGGTAAAACAAAACTAACGTATTGCAGATATACTTGTTTATGCCAAAAAATCCAAGAGTATCAGCTGAAAAAAAAACTTAGAGCAGTAAGAGTCCATTTGGGTGGCCAGATACAAGACAAATACACAGAAGCCAGTAACTTACCTTTTTGATTCATAGCAGGAAACTGGCTCACATTCTAATAGCAGTAAAATTATTTAGGGATAAAATATATCTGATACCTGTGTCTGGAAGGAAAGTGGTCTGTAGATAAGCATGGATTACTTCAACTTCAACTCAGAGAATGTCAAATCTATACAAAAGCAGAAAACATATATAGAAATAGACAAAACAGAATAATACACCCCCATGAATCTCTCACCCAGCTTGAATAATTATTAATAACCAATCTTGAGTCATCTATGCCCCATCCATTTATTTACCCTCTTTGGATTATAAGGATTTGAGAAATAAAGGTTACAAATAAGGAGGAAGAAATATTATATTTTAGACCTTTTCTGTATTCTGAACTTCAGTGCGCAAAAGCGAAGCTTTTGTGCCTAACCCATAGCATTCACATTACAGTCGATGTGCTTTCACGTTTCAGGTCAGCAAATTGAAACGTCACATTCGCTCTCATACTGGGGAGCGTCCGTTCCAGTGCAGCTTGTGCAGTTATGCCAGCAGGGACACATACAAGCTGAAAAGGCACATGAGAACTCATTCAGGTAAGACATCTTCTCTCCTTGTATTAATGAACTGCTTTTCATTGGATCCCATGGGACCCTGTAAACCACCTAACACCCCTATTGCTCATCAGAATGGTAGCTGGCGTAAAAATAATGGAATTGACAAATGCTTCTCTGGCATATCTTCTGAATTCATTGTTCTGAATATACACTGGAGAATGGGAAGTTTCACTCTTATAAGAAGTCTGGGTCGAGGGCGCCTGGGTGGCTCAGTTGGTTGAGCGGCTGCTTTCGGCTCAGGTCATGATCCTGGGGTCCTGGGATCGAGTCCTACATTGGTCTCCTTGCTCGGCAGGGAGCCTGCTTCTCCCTCTGCCTCTGCCTGCCTCTCTGTCTGCCTGTGCTCACTCTCTCTCACAAATAAATAAATAAAATTTAAAAAAAAAAAAGGAAGTCTGGGTCGATTACCTAACCCAGCTCATTCAGTTTTCCCCATACTGTCTTTTCCAAAAAAAGAAAAATTTGTAGGGGTGCCTGGCTGGCTCAGTTGGTTGAGTGTGCACCTCTTGATCTCAGGGTCATGAATCCAAGCCCCATGTGGGATGTAAAGATAAGTGAAAAAGAAAAACTTGCGGGACGCCTGGGTGGCTTAGTTGGTTAAGCAGCTGCCTTCGGCTCAGGTCATGATCCCAGCGTCCTGGGATCGAGTCCCGCATCAGGCTCCTTGCTCAGCAGGGAGCCTGCTTCTCCCTCTGCCTCTGCCTGCCATTCTGTCTGCCTGTGCTCGCTCTCTCTCCCTCTCTCTCTGACAAATAAATAAAATCTTAAAAAAAAAAAAAAAGAAAAGAAAAACTTGCAGGTCCTCCTGTTGTACCATCTCCTGTCCCCCAAAGACAGGAGTTTCTCTCTCTCTCTCTCTCTCTCTCTCTCTCATGTGAGTGACTTTGGTGGAGCTGGTGGAGCAGAGCTAGCAGGAGCAATTTAGGACTTGATTGTCATCTCTTAAGAACCGCCAGGAGCCATGCACCCGGCCTGAGGCTTGGGCTAGCTGGGTAACACCTGAGGATTCTCTCTAGCTTAAGCTTTTCTCCCACCTGATTGCAGCTGAATTACCACCTGAATTACCCTCCAATTAAATGATGGTGCTCTGGGCGCCTGGGTGGCTCAGTGGGTTAAAGCCTCTGCCTTCCGCTCGGCTTGGGTCATGATTCCAGGGTCCTGGGATTGAGCCCTGCATTGGGCTCTCTGCTCAGCAGGGAGCCTGCTTCCCTTCCTCTCTCTCTGCCTGCCTCCCTGCCTACTAATGATCTCTGTCAAATGAATAAATAAAATCTTAAAAAAAAAATGGTGCTCATTTCATCTAATTTATTCATTCTGTATTTCCTTTTAAGGGGAAAAACCTTATGAATGTTATATTTGTCATGCTCGGTTTACCCAAAGTGGTACCATGAAGATGCACATTTTACAGAAGCACACAGAAAATGTGGCCAAATTTCACTGTCCCCACTGTGACACCGTCATAGCCCGAAAAAGTGATTTGGGTAAGTAAATTAGCTGGTGTCAAATGAAAAAGTAATTTTGACTATTTGTGAAAATAGGAAGATCATAAATAACTTCCTTTTCTAAATTATTTAAGTTTTGTATAGGTGCATGGCCTGCCACTTACTAATAGCCATTGCTTACTATCTGTTTTTATCTTCCTTCTCTCACTTCAGTCAGCCGACAAGATTTTTTCCTAAATATAGCTCATTTATAAATTAAAAGGAGCTGTAATGAGAGGAAACAGTAAACCTTTAATTAGTAGCCCTCACTGGTAATGTTCAGATCTCCAGTAGGGAAGTGACATAGTATGATTCAAACTAAGGTCTGTCCATTTCGTTTTTCTCAGAACGTATTTTCCTAAGTAATTAGACTTTTTTATTGGTTGGATGATAACTGTATTTCTGTGCATAATTAAACTACAGCTTATACAGAGACAGAATTTATCAGTGGAAATTGTAGTTGGGCCCATAAAGGTATGGTTTCCTGGATGTCTCCCTTTGTTTTTCCTATTTAAGAGATAAAAATATTTCCCCAGTCTGTTCTCTATCCAAAATGTATTGCTCCATGAATATTATTCTTTTCCTCTTGAATATTATTCTTACAAACATTTTTAGGGGCACCTGGGTGGCTCAGTTGGTTGGGCATCTGCGTTCAGCTCAGGTCATGATGCCAGGGGTTCTGGGATTGAGCTCCGTGTTGGGTTCCCCCCTCGGCGGGGAGCCTTCTTCTCCCTCTGCCCCTGCCTGTGCTCTCTCTCTCTCTGTCAAATAAATAAATAAAATTTTAAAAAAGAAATTTATATTTAGGTAAATTGTTGTACTTTACCAAACATCTTTTATTACTTTGTTTTACTTTTTTAATCCATTTGATGTTCACAGCAACCATATGAATTGACCAAACCATATGTATTTTAGCTGAGTAAAGCTATGCAGTTTAGCTGGTGTCTTAAAACATTGTTATATTAATGTGACCATACTGAGCAAAATGCAGCTAGCATACACTTTTTTAATGTGTAATTTTATTTATTTATTTTAACATTTGATAGACATTTTTAAGACGAAACCATGAGTTTGAAGCAGAGGACTTTAGGCTCCATGTGAGACCTGTAGGTCACTTGTTCATCCTACCCTGCTATTAAGAGGACTTTGTTAGAAAGATTTAAGAGGCACTGTCCTCTGATAAATGAATTTTACTGTTCTTATGGTACAGAAACCTAAAATCTAAATTAATAATATCTCATGGCAGTGTTTCTGAGCTATTAGGCCACTGTTTGGATTATTTAAATTTTTAAAATTATTCAGTTGTATGATGCAAATATATATCTTGGACATTCTGTACCTTTATGATGCCCTTTAGGCCCTACATAATGAGGAACTTAATTGCTTAGGAGCTGTCAGATAATAGTTATCTCCCAAAGCCAATCCCAGAGAAGTTTGTGTTTCTCTTTAAAGCAAGTCTGATTTCACACTAATACGCTGTAATTAAAATCTATCACTTTGTGACACAGGAAAGCATGGGCTTTGGAGACTGACCTACTAGAATCAAGATTCACCCCCAAATACTGCTCTAAGTCTCTTTTTTTTTTTTATTCAACTGATTTTTTAGGAAAAGTAACTACCTTACATGGTTGCTACAATTATTTAGTAAGAGCACATGGAAGAAAGTCTTTCACTGTTAGGTCTTAATCATAGGACCAGAAGGGGAAGTTGAAGCTTTTTAAAAGTTACTTGAGGGGCACCTGGGTGGCCCAGTTGGTTAAGTGACTGCCTTCGGCTCAGGTCGTGATTCTGGGGTCCTGGGATCGAGCCCCACATTGGGCTCCCTGCTTAGCGGAGAACCTGCTTCTCTCTCTCCTTCTTCCTGCTGCTCTGCTTACTTGTGCTCTCTCTATCTCTCTGTCAAATGAATAAATACAATAAAATTTTAAAAAAGTTACTTGAAATAATACATGCATGTATAAAAGGCTTTCATATAATGCTTGTGTGTAGAGAGTAAAAAAGAAAAGTCTTCCCTCATTTCCATTTCCCAGAATTGGCCCCCTTTAAGTCTGATGTGATTTGACTTTGAGTGAAGCAGATTGGTAGCAGCATAAATCCATGATCCCAAATGCAGCTGAGCTGTCACTGTTTCTGGGCAGTCCAGCTGTTTGTCCTTGTCAGGTGTGCTCCCATTTTCTTTAGTGAGTTCATTCATTCCTTCATTCCACAGATATATAGGTCCCTGCTATGTGGGAGACACGTGAAACGGTTCGGAGTTGGGTGAATCATTTGTACTTTCTTGAAACCTCTGATCTTTCCTCCCCTTTTTCCTCCGCCTCCTTGGTCTCAATAAGTGGCCAGTTTCCTACTTCATAAGGAAAGTTAAGGCAACAGACTGAAACTCCCAAATTTTGGTTATCAAACTTACAAACCTATCTGCATTCATCCTTTCTTTGCTACAAGACACTTGACCTCACTCTTCTTATTTGTGGCTGTTACCTGCCTTTGCCTTGATCCTACTCTCTGGTCTTCTCTCCAGCTTTCATACGTCATGGACTGTCTCTTTACCTTGATGTTCACACTTCGTTTTCTAGATCTTTCCCCTCAACTCTAAACATGTTTACATTTCTCTATTTTAAAGAAAGTCTTCCTTGTTTAGGTCTGATTTTTTTTTTTTAAGTCTTTAATTTTTCCTGTTAAAACATAATTTGGAAAGTTGGAAATTTTTTTACATGGAAACTTCGATTCCTAGTTTTTCATTTATTTTTTTGTGTTAAGAACACTTAAGGGACACCTGGGTGTCTCAGTGGGTTAAGCCTCTGCCTTCAGCCCAGATCATGATCTCAGGGTACTGGGATCGAGCCCCGCACTGGGCTCTCTGCAGGCAGCTTCCTTCCCTCTCTCTCTGTCTGCCTCTGTGCCTACTTGTGATCTCTCTCTCTGTGTCAAGTAAATAAATAAAATCTTTAAAAAAATTTTTTTAAAATAAGATCTAACTTTTGGGGCTCCTGAGTGGCTCAGTGGGTTAAGCCTCTGCCTTCAGCTCAGGTCGTGTTCCCAGGGTCCTGGGATCAAGCCCCAAATCGGGCTCTCTGCTCAGCAGGGAGCCTGCTTCCCCCCCTCTCTTTCTGCCTGCCTCTCTGCCTACTTGTGATCTCTGTCTGTCAAATAAATAAATAAAATCTTTAAAAATAAAATAAGATCTAACTTCTTGGGGCGCCTGGGTGGCTCAGTGGGTTAAGCCGCTGCCTTCGGCTCAGGTCATGATCTCAGGGTCCTGGGATCGAGCCCCGCATCGGGCTCTCTGCTCGGCAAGGAGCCTGCTTCCTCCTCTCTCTCTGCCTGCCTCTCTGCCTGCTTGTGATCTCTGTCTGTCAAATAAATAAATTAAAAAAAAATTATTTAAAAAAAAAAGATCTAACTTCTTAGCAAGTTTTTTGTTTTTTTTTTTTTTTTAAAGATTTTATTTATTTGACAGAGATCACAAGTAGGCAGAGAGGCAGGCAGAGAGAGAGGAGGAAGCAGGCTCCCCACTGAGCAGAGAGCCCAATGCGGGGCTCGATCCCAGGACCCTGGGATCATGACCTGAGCCGAAAGCAGAGGCTTTAACCCACTGAGCCACCCAGGCGCCCCTTTAGCAAGTTTTTAATATGTAATACAGTATTATAAAATATGGGAGTTAGGGGCACCTGACTGGCTCAGTCTATAGAGCATGCAATGCTTGATCTCAGGGTTGTGAGTTCGAGCCCCACGTTGGCAGTAGAGATTACTTAGAAATAAAATTTTAAAAAATAAACTGGGGCTCCTGGGTGGCTCAGTGGGTTAAAGCCTCTCCCTTCGGCTCAGGTCATGGTCCCGGGGTCCTGGGATCGAGCCCCGCATCGGGCTCTCTGCTCTGCAGGGAGCCTGCTTCCCCCACCCCTCTCTGCCAGCCTCTCTGCCTACTTGTGATCTCTCTCTCTGTCAAATAAATAAAATCTTTAAAAAATAAAAAACTATGGGAATTATGCTGTACAGTAGATCTCTAGGACTTACTCATCTTTGGCTCATTTATTTTTTATTTACTTATTTTTATGTTACTTGGGTGTTTACATTTGACTCTTATCTCCTTCCCTGCCAATCCTCACAGAGTTCTGTCCCTCACTGTCTGCCTTCCTCAGTTTCTGATTGCCCTCCCACCTTAGCGTATACCCCATTCTGTAAAGTGACTCTTCCTAAGATCACTAACCACCACACTGCTTAATGTGGGGAACATTCCACTTAGCACTCTCCTTGCTCTCTTAAGAGTGTTCTTCATAGTGGACTGTGCCATCCTCCTTAAAACACATTCTTCCGGGGCGCCTGAGTGGCTCAGTGGGTTGAAGCCTCTGCCTTCAGCTCAGGTCATGATCTCAGGGTCCTGGGATCGAGCCCCGCATCGGGCTCTCTGCTCAGTGGGGAGCCTGCTTCTCTCTCTGCCTGCCTCTCTGCCTACTTGTGATCTCTGTCAAAGAAATAAATAAAAAATCTTAAAACAAAACACGTTCTTCCCTTGGTTTCTGTGGCACTATAGCCTGTTGGCTTTTTTCTCTGACTGTTCTTTCCTAGCTGTCTCTTGTTTTAACCCTTTTTCCTTCCACTGGCCTTACCTGTTAGCTTTCTTAAAGTGTGACCTGTACTCTTCTTTCTCTTTTTGCCTTAGTGATTTCATGAGCTCCTTTGGTCTAATTCAGATCCCAGCAGCTCCAGTTGCTACTCTAAATCTCTCATTTGAGCTGGGCTTATCTAGCCATTGCCATCCCTAGTTGCTCTTGTTGGCATTTCAGATTTAACATGTTCAAAACCGAAGGTCTAAACCCCCCCTGGCCCCAGCTGCCTGCTCAGTTTTCAAAGCCAGAAACCTGGAGGTCATCTCTGGCAGCCACCTTCTTTCTTGTTCTGTAGTCAGTGAATAAATCCTGGTGATGCTGCTTTTTGGGTCTCTCATCAGTTCGCCCTGCTCCTTCCAAGCCACCACCTTCTCTCACCTGTCCTGTTTCCGTATCTTAACCAGTCTTTCCGCCTCTCTTGTCTTTTTGCCTTTTAATTCACTTTTAGAACAGCAGCCAGAGTAATGATTTTAAGAAGCAGAGAAGGACGTATTATTAATTTATTGAAGTGCTTGTTTGTTGTTTTCACAAGTTAGACTGGGCTTTGTGTTTTGCTTTCAGGTGTCCACTTGCGAAAGCAGCATTCCTACATTGAGCAAGGCAAGAAATGTCGATACTGCGATGCTGTGTTTCATGAGCGCTATGCCCTCATCCAGCATCAGAAGTCACACAAGAACGAGAAGCGCTTTAAGTGTGACCAGTGTGATTACGCTTGCAGACAGGTAGAGACCTTCATAGTTAGAAAGCAGTCAATTCCTTATTAGTGTCAGGTTTTATCAGAGGGTTTTAGATTCCTTATATGGTAACTGTTTTTAAGGATGGTAGTTTTCAAACTGATTTGTGAGGAATATCACCAAAGGTCTCACTGCTCGATTTTATCACCTCAGTCTCCAGCTGATGTTTTATTCAGTCACAGCTCACCTCGCCCTCATGCAGACTACTGGCTGCTTTCTCAAAACTGGAGGAAATAAGTCCAGGACCTGAGAGAAGGGAAGAATGTGGTCCTGGGGCTTAGGGGTCAGCTCTAGACGAGCAGCCCAGCAGGAGGGAGCCTGTCTGTACACTGGGATTTAAGGAAGCAGTGCTGCACCCCAGTAAAGATAACTTTGTCCTCTGGACAAGCACTTTTGAGCCCAGACCTTCGGAGACAGAGGCCTGTCTACCGTGTGCGTGCAGATGGTGGCAGGGGTGGCAGCCTCGTGATGGGCTCCGAGGCCTCCCCCCCGCACGCGCACCTGCTGTCTTTCAGGAGAGGCACATGATCATGCACAAGCGCACGCACACCGGAGAGAAGCCTTACGCCTGCAGCCACTGCGACAAGACCTTCCGCCAGAAACAACTCCTCGACATGCACTTCAAACGCTATCATGACCCCAACTTTGTCCCTGCAGCCTTTGTCTGTTCGAAGTGTGGGAAGACCTTTACACGCCGGGTGAGAGTTAGAACTTCACTTCCCTTATCAGGGTTCTTACTGTCATGTTCTTGATCTTCCACTGCAAAGCAGGGCAGTTTTTTCCACTGAGGTTATAAGCACAGAGAGGCCTTACCATTTGGAAAGGGCCACTCATCCCTACCTCAGGGTTTTCTGTACATGTGTGAACCCTCTGCTGAAGCGGGGGGTGGGGGAGAACTCATTATCTGGATAGGTCTTCTTGGGTCTTCCCTTGGGGCCATGTTAGTCAGGTCTGCACAGGACAGGGAGCTGACCCATCCTCCTGTGCTCCTCTTGCCTGAAGGCTGCTGAGAGGACCCAGCCCCTCCTCTTCTGAAGGACTCTCTTTCCTCCCTCTCTTTTTGTCCTTCTCTCTCCCTCCTTTCTCTTTCCTTCTGTCTCCCTCCCTCCCTTCCTTCCTTCCTTCGTTCTCTCTCCCTCTTCCAGATGGAGACCATTTCCCTTGAATGAGAAGAGCATGTTCACGATGTGCTTATTAGCACATACTAGAACATTCAGACTCATCACAAATACCCGATATTTTTATTTTATTAAACTAAAGTAAGAGAACTTCTAATTTCTGATACCAGTTTTTTTAGTAACATGAATGAAGATTTTGTTTCTTCCGTTAGAATACCATGGCGAGGCATGCTGACAATTGTGCCGGTCCAGATGGCGTAGAAGGGGAAAATGGAGGGGAAACAAAGAAGAGTAAACGTGGTAGAAAAAGAAAGATGCGTTCCAAAAAAGAAGACTCCTCTGACAGTGGTGAGTAACTTATTTCTTGATTTAGTCACATGTGGTAGATTTTGGTGCCCAGTTGCCAGTATGTTGATACATGGATGTGCTGGGATAGAGAGGCCAATCCCTCTTCCTTCCTTTATAACGTCTAGTCTCCCTAATGTGCGTTACGTATTTACAGCAGCAGCTAGTTTGTTTCTAGGGCAAGTTTTGTGGGGGTTTTTTCCTCTTGATATTCCATTGCTTGATAATACCTTATATGTTACGTGTTCAGTTAAAGCCAGAGCAAAATCAGTATCTCGAC
Organism: Enhydra lutris kenyoni; assembly: GCF_002288905.1. Taxonomy (NCBI): domain Eukaryota; kingdom Metazoa; phylum Chordata; class Mammalia; order Carnivora; family Mustelidae; genus Enhydra; species Enhydra lutris. The sequence goes on from NW_019154114.1 coordinate 4,632,057, forward strand.
TCCCATTTCCTCAGATTAGTGATACTCTAAAGCCAGCAGAGTTCCTTTTCTGTGTTGGTAACTTTTACATTTAGGAAGCTGGTCTAAATTTGAGCAGTGAATCTAATGGACATGAAGAAGGTTTCTTAAGCATCTTGACCAACTTCTGGTTTGACTGCCTGTGTCAGCCTAGCCTTGAGATGTGTTGATCAAACCCCTGAAGGTCAGCCTTTCTCTTCCTACCTTAATCTCTCCATTAAATAATGTAACACCTTGCCTATTTTCCTACCATTGATGCTTTGGGGGGTGTTTTTGGCTTCTAGTCATGAAATCCAGGCAGAAGGCATGCTTTAGGCGCTGGACTCATGAAGAGGGAGGGAGAACAGGAGTGTCGATAGCAGAGAGCGACATTTGATTGTACGCGCTCATCTCATGGTTTTAGGCTCTGTGAAGTGGATGCTTGGGCTGCTGGCCAAGTAGTTGAGAAGGCACATCTGTGGCTAAAGATGTAAGCTTTTTATGGTAAAAGATGTATGTGGAGGGGTTTTGTTTTGGGGAATACACTTCCCCAGAAGCACCATCAAATGGGAGAAATTCAAGATGGTGTCCTATGTGTTTCCAAGGTCCTCATTTTGTCTTGTATTGCTTGTTAGTAATCATGGGGAGGAATTAAGATTTTTGGAGATTGAAAATGTTTGAAAACTTCATTCTGTCCATCGATTGTTATCTAAAACTTGCTCATGAAAGCACTAGGTTGTATTTAGGTCTGTAACAAGGTCCCTTTTAGTTTTAGTTTTTTGTTTAATAAAACCTTTCTGTCCAGAACTTTTACTTTTTCTGGGAGAATATTCTATCAGTAAGTATGAGAGTAATTTATTTTTTGCTGCCTTTTCTAGAAAATCTAATTTAAGCGTTCTCTTCATCACTGGGTTTTCAGTAAACATGCCTCCTTTAAAGTGTTAGTTTACTTCACTTATTAAAAGCACACCGTTCTCTGCTGGGGCGCCTGGGTGGCTCAGTCAGTTAAGCGTCTGCCTTCGGCTCAGGTCATGATCTCAGGGTCCTGGGATCGAGCCCTGCTTCTCCCGCTCCTTCTGCCTCTCCTTCCTGCTCGCGTACACACACATGTGTGCTCTGTCTCTCTCAAATAAATAATCTTTAAAAACAAGAAAGTACACAAAGTATCCTCTACTGAGAATCTTTGTGGGATCCCTTTGGCTAAGAACTTAATGAGTGGGGACGCGTGGGTGGCTCAGTCAGTTGAGCATCCAACTCTTGGGTTGTGATCTCAGTCGGGGTCATGAGATCAAGCCGCGCATCAAGCTCCATGCTCAGTAGGGCATCTACTTGGGATTTTCTCCCTCTCCCTCTGTCCCTCACCTCTCTTGTGTGCACTCTCTCTTGCTTACTCACTCTTGCTCGAAAATAAATCTTTAAAAAAAAAAAAAAAAAAAATCACAGGCCCCAGGTGCCACCAGAGATCCACAAGTAGCCTTGAGCCGGAGGATTTCTGGGTGCTTCTAGTTGCAGAGCTTCCTGCTGCCACAGATGTTGGCTCTTCACCTTCTGGCTTGTGGTACCACCTTGTTCACGTCTGTGGTTCCTCTCCCAGTAAGATCAGCCTCACTCCCCAGTGATGCATCGCCATAGCATCTTCCAGCAGAAGACTTTACTGGTGGTTGCCGACAGATGCTGCAGCTCCTTTTGTCTTCCACGTTGCTGTGTGCAGGGCACAGTTTGGTTCTGCGCCTTGTACCTAGTGTCTTTTTATCCCCCCAGAAAGTCTGGGCTGTCCATCCCACTGCTGATTGAGGCCACACAGTCACATTGTCCTCTCCCAGAAGTTGTGCCTATTGGCCATTTGCAGAGGTTGGCCAGCAGAATCTACTGCTATTTTCAAGGACTTTTGCCAACATCTCTCCAAGCCAATAAGCCTTTGACCCTATTAACCTTCTTTGTGTTTTTTTCTTTTTAGGCATTGGGCCAACTTAGGCAATAGGGGGCTTGAATAAGATCTACAGGGAAGCGTCTCATCTTGTTCTTGACACACTGCCACATACCAGTGTGTTCCCCATGTTTTCACTTAGGATTTGACAAATAAGGCATTTTGTCCTGAAGATGAGGCATTTACTCCTAGCTGCCTAGATGCCAATGTCTGGTCCTAGAGAAAGATGGCATAACCTGCACTTCTCAGAGGCAGGTGGGGAGGATAATTTGTGTGCAGAGGCAAGGGGCTGGGGTGGCAGAACAGCCCGAGGCAAGAGCTTGAGTTCTGCCTGCTGTAGTTTAGGTGCCTTCCAAATCACTTAGCTTCTCACTTTTTCTATTAAAATGAGGGTAGCACCTCTTATTAAAGGAAGTAATGAGGGGCATCTGGGTGGCTCAGTGGGTTAAAGCCTCTGCCTTAGGCTCAGGTCATGATCCCAGGGTCCTGGGATCGAGCCCCGCGTCAGGGTCTCTGCTCAGCGGGGAGCCTGCTTCAAATCTTTAAAAAAAAAAAAAAAAAAAAGGAAGTTACGAAGGCAAAATGGAATAATGGAGAATGTTAGAACTGTGGCACACGGTGCAAATGATTGTGTCTGTGTAGTGGAGTCTCCTTTCCAGAGCATGAAGGACCTGCGCTACAGCTCAGTCCTTTTGCTCTTCAAATCACTAGTAAGCAGGTTGGGAGTGCTTTGGAGATTATATAAGGAAACAGGTTCACTGTGGTCTTTGTCCCAGGTCACACCTAGTAAGGGATTCAGAGCTCCTTGTCAATGTTCTTTACACAGTAGTCCTCTCGGCTCTTATGTGATGGTGGCATCAGGGAGAAAATTAGGGAGTTAAGAATGACCCATTGAGGGGCGCCTGGGTGGCTCAGTGGGTTAAAGCCTCTGCCTTCGGCTCAGGTCATGGTCCCAGGGTCCTGGGATCGAGCCCCACATCGGGCTCTCTGCTCAGCGGGGAGCCTGCTTCCTCCTCTCTCTCTCTCTGCCTGCCTCTCTGCCTACTTGTGATCTCTGTCAAATAAATAAATAAAAATCTTTAAAAAAAAAAAAAGAAAAAAGAAAAAAAAAAAAAGAATGACCCATTGAATCTGGCATAGCTGAGAATTAAGTTAAAGAACTTGGACTTAAAAAACCACGAAGGGGCGCCTGAGTGGCTCAGTTGAGTGTCCGACTCGATTTTGGCTCATGTCATGATCTCAGGTCATGGGATTGGGCCTCATGTATGGCTCCATGCTCAGCACAGAGTCTGCTTAAGGATTCTGTCTCCCTCTCCCTCTGCTCGCCCCCCCACCACTGTCTGTCTGTCTGTCTCTCTCAAAATAAATCTTTTTTTTTATTTTTAATCAGTCATAGTCCTAGAAGAACTCTTGATACCCATCCTAGTAATAGCATTTCACAGTGCAGTAGGAATTTTATGTTGCACGTGCACACACGCACACACACACAAACACACGCATTTTCTGCCTACTCAGAGACCAGCAAGAGCTCATCTTCAAGGGTCCATCTGAGGCTTAGTACCCTGCTTTATTGTTGCATAATAGATTGAGGGAATAAATGTTTTCAACTTAAACACTGTGGTATTATTATATATCTGGCATGTGATGGAATTGCCTCTGACGAATTTGAAACTGAGGGGCGCCTGGGTGGCTCAGTGAGTTAAAGCCTATGCCTTAGGCTCAGGTCATGATCCCAGCGTCCTGGGATCGAGCCCCACATGGGGCTCTCCATTCAGCAGGGAGCCTGCTTCCTCCTCTCTCTGCCTGCCTCTCTGTCTACTTGTGATCTCTCTCTGTCAAATAAATAAATAAAATCTTTAAAAAAAAAAAAAGAATTTGAAACTGAATATTCTGATGTCTAAAGCAAAAAGAAAAAAGTAATATCCAGTCCACATAAAGTAGGAATAATAGTCTTCAAGTTGATTTGTGTATTAATTCTAGCATAATACCAGTTTACTTTGTCAATGTTGATAGCAAAAATTCTAGCAAAAGCATTTTTAAGTGGTCTTTTATTGATGAAAATAAATACGTGACTAGACTTAATAGAATGTGTGATTTTGTGTGTGTGTCATATTTTTCTTCTGCCATTCTTCTCCCTGCCCCCCACCCCTACCTATTACTCCGATTTCATGAGAAGAAAATGCTGAGCCAGACCTGGATGATAATGAGGATGAGGAAGAACCTGCTGTGGAAATTGAACCCGAGCCAGAGCCTCAGCCTGTGACCCCAGCCCCACCACCTGCCAAAAAGCGGAGAGGACGCCCCCCTGGCAGAACCAACCAGCCCAAACAGACCCAGCGTAAGTTACTTGTCTCCACTTAGTAGGCTGGAGGCTGGCATCCGTTCCCAGCATGTGGAGGAGCCAGACGGGTCCTTGTTTTGGGGGCTGATGGGAACTAAGCCATGAGAACAAGTTAAGGTCACACCAGGAACAAACTGTCAGGAAGCAATTATTTAGTTTTTACAGGAAACACATGAGGAAGACCCTAGAAACCTGTTACGCTTCAGTGAGAAGTCCAGAGTGAAAGGGTACTCGTGTTCTGCAAGACGGGTACTTCTAATGTAGGAGGGTTTTGCAAAACAAAGTCCCACTCAGCTGGCAGATTTGATATGGTAATGAATGTAAAAGAGCCAGATTTTAAAGGATGAAGGATAGAGCAGTTTCTGTGCTGAGACTGATCCTCCTGAGAAATCCAGGCCTATGGATTCAAGTGTTGGCCTTCTGACTCAGGAGAAGACACAGCGGAGAGGTTCACCCTCTACCTCACACCACAAATGGCAGCGGGCAGCGGTCCTGTCTTGGACACGGCCCTTGTGACAGCAGCAGGCTCTGGAGGACTGGAGTCTGTTCTGTTATCTGTTGCTGTGGATATCCTGAAAGCTGGCAGGCAGGGTTTTTTCTTTAACAAATGCAAGACTTAGTCTGATGTTTGTTATTTTTTTTAATGTACTCCCCGAGCCCCATGTGTAAATGTCGGTTTGGGGTGGGGGAGGTTGACTGTAGACCCTGGGAGCCATTTTGCCTCCACACCCTTGAGTGAAAACACTGGCGGAGGCCCCGGGTGTGGGTGACTTGAGGATTGGAAATGGATGTTCCCGCTGTCGGTGGTGCTCCTTGAGCGGCCCTGGATCACAGGCATTGTGAGGTGTTCTCGGTCGCGTCCGGCATGCATCTCTTGCCTGTCTCATAACCAGTGCAGAACGCACTTTCTGACCTGAAGGAAAACTAAGGCTCTTAGTATGGCATTTGGGAGGCATATGAACACTAATGTCAGCATTTTGTTCTTCAGGAGTCAGAGAGTGTTGGGGCTTTACAAATGGCCATATTTTAGGTCATTGAGTCTTTTTTAATGACTTCCGCTGTATCCTTGCTAAGGCTTTCCTGCATTGCTGACATCCATTTAGTGTCGATTCTGACAGGAACCCTTGCAGGCATCAGGGGCTATAATGGAGCGTTTGTTTTGTCCGTGTCTTTCTTGCCAGCAACAGCCATCATCCAAGTGGAAGACCAGAATACAGGTGCAATTGAGAACATTATAGTTGAAGTTAAAAAGGAGCCAGACGCGGAGCCCGTGGAGGGGGAGGAAGAGGAGGCCCAGCCAGCTGCCACAGACGCCCCCAACGGAGACCTCACGCCCGAGATGATCCTCAGCATGATGGACCGGTGATGGCGGGGCCGTGCTCATCACCAGGACTGCTCTGGGCTGTGTTTCAACGGCCCGCATCTTAATTTTTTTCCCTTCTTTCTTCTTTTGGCTTTGGGAAAAGCATCATTTTACACCATTTTACCAAACATACTGAGAACTAAAACTTCAAGGATGATGTTAGAAAAATGTGATTTTACTAGAACTTGCTGTTTGATGTTAGCAAATCATGGAATGTTCTGAGTCCCCGAGGGTTTACTGTGGAGTGCTGAGGACAGTGTTGATGCCTAACTGGTTTTCTTAGATGGAAACAGAGACATTGAACCCTCTCTCTCGCTATGGTAAACCACTCCAGAATGACCACCAGGTTTTCCAGAGTTCTAGGTTCTTCTTCCCAGGAGAGTTTTTAATTGTAAATGCAGACTTGGGAAGGACTTACACTTTTAAACTGGTTTTTGCTTCTGCTTCTCCCTGACTCCCTTTGCTCGGAGCCAGCTGCACACCAGTAGTATGGCATGCTGCGATCGGTGTCTGTCCTGAAGGCTTTGCCTCTTTCTTGGCAAAGTTTCTGGTATGGTCAAGCTTGTAAATAACTTTTTTTACATTTTAATCTTTTCCATTAATTAAGAGATTGAAAAGAAGTGCAGTGTAAGAAAACCCAGCATTTTAATTACTTGCAAATTAAGTTACCACAGACTCTGTCGTGTGTAAATGTTGACAAGGAATTGGATCACAATCATGTAGCAGAACGGCACTGAGACTGCTGCCCGCTAGTGACGGACGCCCACACGGAAGATCGCGATTGCCAGCCCGTGGAGCCAGCATTTGAACCTTGTACAATTAACTTTCAGTTATGATTTCCCATCTACATTTTCTTTGCTCTGTTTGTAGCTGAATTTTGTGTTTTATTACTCCTCTGTTCAAGCAGAAGGGTGATTATGAGTGGGTCACAGCAGCCCAGAAAAGTTCACTAGGTCAGTAATTTAAACTTTGGATCTGCAAAACAAGATAATAATAATGTGAAACAAATCCAACTAAAAAGTGATTCTTGCACATGAACTGTCACACGTTTGAAATGTGTTTTTTAGAGAGCCTCAGTCTTGCTGATTTCAAACACTTTTCTCTTCTGTGTATTGCTTTTAAAAGAGCCATCAGTTAGCTATCAGACTCTAGGTTGATGCATTTTGTACTTAGCTGTACTGTGTGATATTTTTCATTATTTTAGGACGCCAACATGAGACCTGTAATAAAATATGTAATGGGGTTGAAAGCTGGGGAGGAGGATCTACTGCTGTACAGCTAATAAATCATAACGGATTAACAAGTGCTCCAGACACTTCGTCACGTGTGATCTCTGCCTGCTGAGGGCCCTGCAGGTCCACGTGCGTGGCCTCAGGTGGTGGTCGCCTGGTCGCCGTTCAGAGGCGAACTCTGTTCCCAGGACGGTCACTTCCTCTCCGGCACTTCCAAGATGATCTTGGCAAGTGGTATTAGTGAGTGAATCCTGCCGCAAGTTTTAACTCCCCAGAGGTGTGTGTGAGTAGCAAGGTATGGGTGGAAAGGCGCTAAGCCTCCATGATCCACCTTAGGAGTGGGTCCCTGCGACAGAGGGGCGACCACAGAGATTAGAGAAGAAGGGGGCTCTGGGAAGTTCTGTCCTCTGGATCTCAGCGCAGTGAGGGCTGAGATTAGTACCTTGAGTTCTGCCAGGTGCAGTACAAGAGAAGCTGGGCCGGGTTTGCCCTAGAGAAGGTCGTTTGGGAGGGGAGATAGTCACCAGGCTGCAGGGAGGTTCCTAGATGGCATAGCTTGTGAGCAAGGGCCACGGGAGGCATAAGGGAATTGGAATGGGAGGTTGATGCATTTGTGAAGCGTCTTGCTGCTGGCCGTTTCTGGGCGGGTAGCTTTGGCAAACCCATTTTGGGTAAAAGCTTCAGCCACTAATTCTAGGGCTTTTTAACCAGAATTCGTAATTAGTGGTTTTCAGTAAGAAGTAACAAAAGGTAAGGTGTGTGTGACCTTTGGCTGTTTGTACTTTCCACATTGTCCCTTCTCCCAGGAGAACGGGTCTGAGGCCTCAAGACTCAGAACGTGGCGGTCAGCTCCTTGGACCCAGTGTTCGTGGCCCGAGGCTGTCTGGGGTCTTTGTCTCACGCATGGGCCATCCCCTGTGGGGGCCACAGTACCCCTATCAGTGTTCCAGTGGCCATATAATTTAATAAAATTTTTGGTGTTTATAATCTCTGCAGAACAGTGTGATCTCTATCTAAAGCATAGCTTTTTATCTCATTGTATATATGCAGCTTTTTTGAAAATTTAAAAGTAGATCAGTTTTGGATGGAAGGGGGCAAGGAAAGTCCCATTCTGATGGAGTAGAAACTTAGGAGGGATCCCCCGTTGCATAGCCCATGATGCACCCTGTGTGACTCCATTATATATAAAACCTATCTAAAATATAGGTTATACATATATAAGCGTTAAAGTACAGAAGCCACTCCTCACTCCACACCAGAAAACTTCGGGTGGGGTGCTCGCCTGACCTGTCTGCCCTTCCCCACTGTTACAGCACAGCAGGTACTGGAGTCAAATTCTCCCTTAACACACCTGGACTCGCACCCCACCCCACGCCCCCGCCCGCTGCCGCGCAGCCCTTCTCTGGCCTGTGGTCTGGATCTAGTCTTCGAAAACATCTGAGCGAGCCTTGTGGCCCCGGGAGGCGCAGTCCGGCACCTGCTCGGCCCCTCCTCCCACGCCGCTGCCGCAGGCGGGACTTAGGCCTCCGGAGGCGCTTTGAGCATTTCCTGAGCGCCCACGGAGTGTCATGCCATCTAGAACACAGGAACACAGACGAGCTGAAGGCCTCTCCCCCTCGCACTGAGTCACCCAGCATGGTAGGAGGTGGGTCCCATGTGTTCCCCTGGGCTCTGACAGACGCGCGGTAGTCTGGTCACTGCCGCCCTGGGCAGCAGCAGCTCCGTGGGGAGCCCGGGAGCCCTGCCCCGGTTTCCCTGCCCACTGGGGTTTGCTCTCAGCAGCCCGTGCCCACCCCCACGGCTCTCATCAGACAGGGCAGGTGCCACCTGTGTCTTGCTCGCCTCGAGACAGTCTCCTCTGGCGGTGCTTGCCTCTTGTATTTCTCCTCCGAATCATTCTCAACAGGAAACCCCTGGCCAGGTGGATTTTCTCGTGGTGGGCTGTGGGGCCCTGGGGTTGCCGTGGCAGACGTGGCGGGTGTGAGTACTCCCAGAGTGCCAGGCGCTGCTGTGGGCACTTAAACAGCATTTCCTATGCTTACAGCAACACTTAGAGGTAAGTTAATAGCTCCAGCTTACGAACTGGAAGCCCAAAGAAGTAATTTCTTGAGTGTGGAACACCTGGCAAGAGGTGGAGTCAGGCCTCCATTCGGGCAGTCGGCCCTTAGAACTAGCCTTCTCCACTGACCGACCGCCTGGCCTGCTGAGAGTGCAAGAGACCTACTGAGTTCTCATCCTAAAAGCAGCTTGTGGGTGCTGTGTGCTCTTAGAAGGAGTCCTAAATCTTAACCCAAACTCTTCTTCCAAGCTGGGAGACATCAGAAGAGGACTGGTGCCTCTGTTTACAAAAATACCTTCTCTAGCTGAGGCCTCCCATCCACCCTAGCCAGTCCCCAGCTGACAGATCACCTGACTGGAGGATGTTCCCCCTTCTCTTGAGGTGGGGAGGGGTGGCTGGATGGGAAGGAAGCCAAGGGACCCTGCTCACCGTCTTGTCTATTCTCGAGGTTATTCTACCTCTGCCCGGCTGAGCTGTGGGCAGGGCAGTGCGCTGTTCCTAGTAAGCGGAGTTTCATTGGATTGTAGTGGAAGAAAAAGAAATATTTCTTCTCCTGTGAACCCTCCATATTCTCGGTCCCTGGTCTTTTCTAGGGCAGCATGCTTCTGGTTAGCAGGACCCCACCGCATGACCCCCTGATCCCTCCCAGCCAGCAGAGGTGAGGTCTGGAGGGGAGCTAACCCCCATGTACCTGGCCTTTGCTCACCCCTCCCTGAAACCCTTGGGGTTTAGGCATTTAACTCAAGGCTGCCTCCTTGAAGGTACTTCCCACCTCCCAGCCTGCAACCAGCCTGAACCTGATAAAAGCTGAGGACCGTGTGCTGCAGAGAAGGGCGCCTGAGCCCATCTGGCATTTTTTTCTGGCATTTTTTTCTGCCGCTTCCGGGACGCCTGGCTGGCTCAGTTGGTAGAGCATGCGACTCTTGATCTCTGGGGCGTGAGTTCCGAGTCCCCGTAGAGATTACTCAAAAAAATAAATAAATAAAAATAAAAAATAAAAAAGTTGGTGGATTTCCAAGGGGGTTACAGGCTCCAGGCTAGGAGCATCAGATTAGGTCCTTCAGGTTGTGACCCCGGTTTTGGGAGCGATTCTGGGAGATAACCGATGCTCGTTGCTGAATAGACGCCCCTCCCGGCCTCCAGTGCACTTCCCCAGCTGGGTTTTGGAGTGGACGAACGCGGGTGGGTCGCAGGGATCCCGAGCGGGCGGCGCCCCCTGGTGCTCCCGGCAGGGACTGCGGCGCGGGGTGGAAGTAGGGGGCTAGGAACCGCAAGAGGCGCGTGCCGCAGGCGTCCAACTCCTACCCTGTGTCTGCCCTGCCAGAGTAGCTCCTGCGCGACAAGGGGGGCGGACAGCTGGGACTCTGCCCCCCTCCTACGTCTCCTGGCCCGCGGAGGCTGGGGCGGGGAGGAGCCGGGCTGGGGGCGGCCTGGCAGGAAGCAGCGCGTACCTTCCGCTGCAGGAGGAGCAGGTGGCTGCAGTGCGGGCCAGGGCCCCCAGGCTTCCTGTGTGCGCGCCCGCCCGCCCGCAACTGTTTCTCGTCGGAGCTCCTTGGGCCACCCGGCGGCCCGGCCTGGCCCCATGGCCCAGACCCCCGACGGCATATCGTGTGAGCTGAGAGGTAAGTGCTGGCCCTTCCCGCCTACTTGGCTCCAAAGCCAGAGCACACCCGGCGTCCGGGGACAGCTGCAGGCAGTGTTGTCTGCATCTCTGAAGAGCTTTGCGCCCCCACATCCACTCCACTCCTTCCTTGCTGGCCCATAGATGAGCCCAGGCCACAGGCCTGGTACAGACCATGGGCATGCGTTGGCCTCCGCGGGAGGACCCAATCACCCAGCGGGCTGCCATTCCACAGGCGAGATCACCAGGTTCCTGTGGCCCAAGGAGGCCGAGCTGCTGCTGAAAACCTGGCTACCAGAGCAGGAGGGTGCTGAGCAAGGTCATGTCCTGGTATGGCAGGGGGCCGAGCGTGGGAGGACCACTGGGGCCCAGGCTAAAAGAGCCCCTTGGCCTGTCCTGGGCGTCAGACACTCTCTCCCCACAGGCATTGCTACGCTGGAGAGCCTACCTGCTCCACACCTGCCTCCCCCTGAGGGTGAGTGTCAGGGGCTGACTGCCACCTTCACCTTGCCCTCCAGCAGCTTTCTTGGTGAGGGTTGCGCCGGCCAAGCTGTCTGTTGTCCTGTGGGCTCTGCCCTTCCCACAGCACCAGGCTCCACAGCGGGCGGGGCTGGCTCAGAGCTCCCAGCTGCGCAGAGGACTGGGATCCCAGGAGCATGGGGCTAGGGCCTTGGTTCCAGCTGATTCCAGCTCTCCACAGGTGGACTGCACATTCAGCTACCTGGAGGTCCAGGCCATGGCGCTGCAGGAGACACCCCCTCAGGTGAGACAGCTAGTACCCCAACCCCGTGGTCTGCAGCCTGGTTTTCGCCTCCCCGGCACCCACACAGAGAGGGCAACCCAGCTGCCCTCCTCCCCATCAGGTGACTTTTGAGCTAGAGTCCCTGCCTGAGCTGGTCCTGGAGCTTCCGGGTGTGGCCGCTCTGGAACAGCTGGCCCAGCACATCGCCGCCGCCATCAAGAAGGTCTTCCCTCGCTCCAGCCTTGGGTGAGGCCCAGCGACTACAAGGGACCAGCAGAAAAGGAGGGCAGCAGGGTTGTGCTGGGGATGACACAAGTGGGTTGCCTCCCATCCCCGGGGTTACAGGTTGCTTGTCCCCTTCTCCTTTCTCCCCGCACCCCAGGAAGCTCTTCCGGAGGCCCACATCCCCCTCCATGCTGGCTCGGCTGGAGAGAAGGAGCCCCTCTGAAGACACAGCGGCCAGCAGCCCCTGTGGTAAGGGCCAAGAAAAGGCCACCCAGGGCTTCCAGCCTACCCCTCAGCCTGCAGCCCCAGACCCCTGAATTGGAGGTCTCTGAGACTGAATAGTCACCCCAAGTACAGCCACCACCCGGCTCAGCTCTGATCTTCCTCCTCCTCTGACCTTCTGTCTCTCTCCTCCTCACCCCATTATACCCCTGGCACCTCCCCCAGGTGGCTTCTTGGAGACATATGAGGCTCTGTGTGACTACAATGGCTTCCCTTTCCGAGAGGAGATTCAGTGGGTGAGAGTAGGGCCCTACTTGGGGGGCTCTGGAGGCATTTGATCCCCCCTGTGCTTAGGGTTCCTTCCCCTTTGATCCCAAGCCAGTGGGAGACATCTTCTTCCCATCCAGGATGTGGACACCATCTACCATCGCCAGGGCTGCCGCAACTTCAGCCTGTGTGACTTCAGCCATCTGGGCAGTCGGTCTGTGGCCTGCCAGGGGCGGGAAGGGAGGACCCACATTCCCGAGCTGTGGCCTCTCCATGGAGGGGGATGTTGGGCCGAGGATCTGGCTGGAGGGCCCTGAATTCTGCCTCTGCCCCTTCTCCCACCCAGGGACCTGGCCTTGAGTGTGGCCGCCCTGTCCTACAACCTGTGGTTCCAGTGCCTCTCCTGTGTGGACATGAAGCTGGTGAGAATATAGGGGAGGGGAGGGGCCCAGGGTGCGGGGCCCAGGGTGCAGCTCACTGAGCCCCCACTCTGGTTCTCAGAGCCTTGAGGTCTCAGAGCAGATTCTGCACATGATGAGTCAGTCATCCCACCTGGAGGAGCTAGTGCTAGAGAACTGTGGCCTGAGGGGGTAAGGGGGACAGGGTAGGGCTTGGGGTCAGGAGTCTGGGAGCTTGGGATGGGGAGGCTTGTGGCTGGGGAGGAGATGGGAATCCAGGGTCAGAGTTTCACACCTGGGGTCTGGTCCCCAGAGACTTTGTCCGGCGACTGGCCCAGGCACTGGCAGGGCACTCAAGCTCTGCCCTCCGGGAGCTTAGCCTCACGGGGAACCTGCTGGATGACCGAGGTACGGCTGAACCTAGGGAACCCCAGGGAGCGGGTGCTGGAGGAGGTGACAGCCACATAGCCACCCCCATTCCCTAGGGATGATTGCTCTCAGCAGACACCTAGAGCATCGACCTGGAGCCCTTAGGAGACTCCGCCTAGCCCAGACCGGGTTAACTCCTCGAGGTAGGTGGGGTAGGCAGGGGGTGGGGTGGGGGTGGATCTCCCTGATTGGTGAGCCACTCCCTCCTCCGCCACCAGGAATGAGGTCTCTGGGCCGGGCACTGGCTTCCAATGTGGCCTTTGACACTGCCCTGACCCACCTGGACCTTTCCGGGAACCCTGGGGCGCTGGGGGCCTCGGAGGACAATGGGGTAAGTGGTTGTCTTTAGAGGCAATGATTGGGGGCAGTGGAGTGTCAGGGAGCTCTTGGTGATGTGATCCCTGACTTCCTCCCACCGCCATCCTCCCATCAGGGCCTCTATAGTTTCCTGAGCCGTCCTAATGTTCTGACGTTCCTGAATCTTGCGGGCACGGACACCGCCCTGGACACTGTGAGAGGGTGGTCCGTGGGGGGATGATCTGTAGGGCCGGTGGCCGGGCCCGAGTCTTGAGGATAGACCGGGATTGGGGGGGGGGCGGGTCTCGGTCCTCTGTCGGTGTAGCCCACACCCTCCTCCCGTAGCTCTTCGCAGCACTGGCCCGCGGCTGCTGCACCAGCCTCAGCCACCTGGACGCCTCGAGGAACGTCTTCTCCCGCACGTAAGGGGGGCGGGTCCGGGCGGGGGGGCGGGGGAGACTGCCGGGAGCCGCCCTCCTGCGCCCGGAAGCCCACTCCTCCCGCTCGCCCACCCCAGGAAGTCCCGCGCTGCACCCGCCGCGCTGCAACTGTTTCTCAGCCGCGCGGGGACGCTTCGGCACCTGGGCCTGGCCGGCTGCAAGCTGCGGCCCGACGCGCTCAGGTCAGTGTCGCTGCTCACGGCTACGCCCCCCACGGGAACGTGTGCGGCCACCACCCAGGCCGGGCCCCCCCCAGAGCTTCACCTCGCTCCTAACGCCCCCACGACCTGCCGGCGTCTTGGCCCTTCGGTCTTGTTATTCGTTCGCGCCCTGGGACCCCCTTTCCCAGCTCCCGCCACTCCCTGTGACATCCCCTCCCAGGGCCCTTTTGGAAGGCCTCGCGCTCAACACGCACACAGGCGACCTGCACCTGGATCTCAGCGCTTGTGAGGTGAGCGCCGGCCCGAGACGTGAGCTGGCAATGGGCCCACGCGCCAAATGGGGCTGCGAGGCGCAAGCGCCGGCCATCGGGCGCTTAAGTCTGCACCTGCAGCCCATTGGTCTGAACGTGCCTCACCTTCCACTCTCAGCTGCGCTCCGCGGGCGCTCAGGTGATACAAGACTTAGTGTGTGATGCTGGCGCAGTGAGCTCCCTGGATCTGGCGGATAATGGTGAGGCCGCCCCGAACCCACCCTCCCCCCACTGCCCACCCAGCTCCCACCCCATGCCCACCCTTTCAGCCTCTCCTGATGCGTGACTGGAGCCACCCCTAGGTTTCGGCTCAGACATGGTGACTCTGGTGCTGGCCATCGGGAGGAGTCGGTCCCTAAGACATGTGGCACTTGGAAGGAACTTCAACGTCCGGTGCAAGTGAGCCCCTATCCCACTCCCTCCCGGACCTCTCAAACAGCACCCCACCACCCTCCACCTACCCAGGTCCTTCCAAACCGTGGCCCCTGCCCCACAGGGAGACCCTGGACGACGTCCTGCATCGGATTGTCCAGCTCGTGCAGGATGACGACTGTGTGAGTTCTTGGGACCATGAGGGAGCCCTCGGCAATGGACGGGCCCCTGTGGTTTCTGCTCTATCAGACCCTGGAACTTGCTCTCCTTGCGGACCGCCCATTCCAAACCCAAATCGCACTTTCCACCCCCCTCCCCCAGCCCCTGCAGTCTCTGTCCGTGGCTGAGTCACGGCTGAAGCTGGCTTCCAGCGTCCTGCTTCGGGCCCTGGGTACCAATCCTAACCTGATGGCGCTGGATATCAGCGGCAACGCCATGGGGGACACTGGCGCCAAAATGCTGGCCAAGGCACTTCGGGTCAACACAAGGCTCCGGTGGGCGGGGTCAGAGGGGGAGGAGGGCGTGGCCGGGGGGGGTGCTTACTGGACTGAGGGGCGGGCCGAATGTGGAGGTGCAAATGCTGGGGACTGGGGCGCGAGCTGAATGGACAAGCCAGCGGGGTTGGGTGGAGCCTTGTGGAGCTCCGCCCTTGATTGAAGTCCGGCCTGGCCTAGGTCGGTTGTCTGGGACCGAAACCACACGTCTGCTCTGGGCCTGATGGACGTGGCAGAGGCCCTGGAGCAGAACCGCAGCCTAAAGGCCATGCCTCTGCCTTTGAACGACGTGGCCCAGGCACATCGCAGCCGCCCGGAGCTGACCGCACGTGCAGTGCATCAGGTTGGGTTCCTCACTCCTCCCCGGCCCTTCTCTGTGCCCTGGCCCCGCCTCCTACCACTTCTCTATATCGCTTATGCGCAGATCCAAGCCTGTCTTTTGAGGAATAACCGTGCGAACCATGCCTCTTCTGACCGCACCTCCCGTCCGCAGCCACTGGGTCTGGTCTCAGACCCCTCAGAGCAGGTTAGTGTCCCCTCCCTCAACCTTGAGTAGGTACAGAAGATAGGGGATGGGGAGAACCGTGGTGCCTGGAATCCTCCATGAGTTTGAGCCTCTGACTTTCTTGGGGCTAGAGTGCCTGCATTTGCTCTCCAGGACAAGTCCCTCTTTTTGGTAGCTCCCCCAAATAACACCCCTGGATACCTTTTTAAAGCATTTAAATAGCCTGTCCTGTTCAAGATGGGAGGTATTTAAAAATGCTCCCTCAATTTTCCCCAACCCCCAGATGCTTGTAGCCCATCTGTGACTTCCCTTTCATAGGACTCTCCTCTGCACTCACTCTGCTGGGGCTGAACCCAGCAACGCTTTTTCTGGCCTCATCTCCCTCCACTCCCCTGCCTTTGTGAGATGTTCCCACCTATCCATTCCCAAATCCCACTTCTTTCTCAGGCTTTAAAGCTGAGGCATCTTGACCCAGACATCCTGTAGGGGCTCCACATTCTGTACACCTTCAAGTGGCCTCATCACCTCCCACAAACTCTTCTCTCTACCCTAGAACCCATTACCACTGGTGCTCACACACACCAAGTGTTGTGGCCAGAAGTTTGGGCCAGGTCTCTCCTGGCCACACTAGAACCCCCACAGACGGACTTGGTCCTATCTCGGCTAACTCTCAAACACACTGCTCCTCGCTCCCATCCCAAATATCTGTTGCTTTCCTGGTCCTTAGTCCATGGCTCCTCACTCCCATTTCTGCCCCTCTCAGTCTGTCCTCTACGTGGCTAGTGAACAGACTGAGCTTCTAAAACATAGAAAAGACTAACAGCTCCTTTTTTTTTCCTATTCTGGACACTTAGGAAGTGTATATAAAGTCCCTAAAATGATCCAAAGGGGACACTTCATGCCCTCCGTGAACAGATAGGGTTCCTGAATGGCTGGCCTGATAGTACTGGCTTCAGGACCTCACCCACCCTGTTGGAGACCCTGGGCAGGAAGCAGTCAGAGTCTGGGAGGCTGGAGGGAGCTAGGATGGCACTGATTCTTGATGCACACCTCCCCCCATCCCCCAGGAAGTGAATGAACTGTGTCAGTCAGTGCAGGAACATGTGGAGCTACTGGGCTGTGGGGCTGGGCCTCAGGGCGAAGCTGCTGTGCACCAGGCGGAGGATGCCATCCAAAATGCCAACTTCTCTCTCAGTGTGAGCACCCCTTCCCCACCGCTGCTGCAAGGACCCTTTCCCTCTTAATCGAGTGTCACCTTGCAACTCCTTCTCTTGCTTGGCTTCCAGATTCTCCCGATTCTGTACGAGGCTGGGAGCTCCCCAAGTCATCAGTGGCAGCTGCGGCAGAAGCTAGAAGGCCTCCTAGGACAAGTGGGTGAGGTCTGCCGGAAGGATATTCAGGTAAGATATTACCCTTGCCCCAGCCCCAGGTCCATATACAGGCTTAACCCCTATCTCATAGGTTTGGCTGTGATATCCCTTGTGTCAATGTTCTGTGGGGTTTGGAGCCTCAGACCACTCTCTCCATGCTCTGGTCTTTGCCCAGGACTTCACTCAGGCCACACTGGACACAACAAGGAGCCTCTGCCCACAGATGCTACAGGGACCCAAGTGGAGGGAGCAGCTAGAGGGGGTCCTGGTGGGTTCAAGGGGCCTCCCAGAGCTGCTCCCAGAACACCTGCTACAAGATGCCTTCACTAGGCTCAGGTAGACTGGATGGGCCTGGGGTTGGACTGGATTGAATAGGACTGGGCAGAGATAGTCCATTAATCCTTGCTCTGTCTTGCTCTTAGGGATATGCGCCTGTCAGTCACGGGGACCTTGGCAGAGAGCATTGTGGCTCAGGCACTGGAGGGGCTGAATGCAGCCCGGGATCGGCTGGTGAGAGAGAATTGTGCACGTGCATGCACACGTGTGCATGCACACACACACACACACACTGACCTGGCCACTGCCTTGCAGGGGTTCTATAATGTCTCTTGGGGTCATAGAGCCCAGGGGTATTTCAGAGTTTCTTTAGGACCCATGGGACTGTGGCTGAGGCCCAACTGCCCATCCTTGGGCTGCCTGGTATTGCAGGTGGAGAGTCTGGCTCAGCAGGCGACAGTGGCAACGCCCCTTGCCGTACCAGCACTGGATGGAGGTGAGCCCAGCCCCCTTGGGCCTGGGGAACTGGAAGGTCTTTTCTTCCCTGAGGAGGTGAAGGAAAAGGAGGAGGATGAAGACAAACAGAAGGTATGTGGTCCTGGAACCCTGCCCTAGAACTCTTAGATCTTCCCATCTTGTTATGAAGTGTGGAAGGCTGGGAGACAGCCCCCCTGTGTCCCAAGCTGAGTTTCTGCCCTCCCCACTAGGATGACAATCCCCCACAGAAATGGCCTGAGTGCAGCCAAGGTCTTCCCCTGGTTCCCTCCACTCACAGTAAGTCAGGGTCTGTGGGGAGGGGGAGTTAACCAGGCCCGGCTGAAAGTTCTCCATTAGATCTGGGAACCAACCTGGACACGTGGACACATTCGTTCAGTCTTGTGCTAGGAACTCCCTCACCCTTGATTAAGCCAGCCCAGGCCCTCCGTGCAATTTGCAGGTTGGGGTCTGCTACGGTCAGCATGAAACAGGACTTGAGCAGACCAGGATCCGGACACTGTCTCCATTCGCCCCCTCCGCCCCTTTCTCTACCCCCAGGATGCGCATGCTTGGCGGCCGCGCAGAGCTGCGCTGCTCGGGGCCGCGCTCAGCACCACGGACAGCGGTGGGGGGGAGGGGCAGGGGGCGGGCGGCATAGCCGGGCCCCTCCCCGCACCCTGGGCGGGTCCCCGGCTGCCCTAGCTCCGCTGCCACCACCACCTCCCCGGGTTTGCTGCTCGGTGCTCCTCTGGTGCTTTCCCCTTAGGTGCTGCTGAGGAACCGGAGCCCGAGCTGGCGGCTCCGGGGGAAGATGCGGAGCCGCAGGCGGGGCCTTCTGCGCGTGGCTCTCCGAGCCCCGCCACTCCCGGACCCCAGGCCGGCCTACTGCCTCGCATGGACCTGCCACCCGCTGGACAGCCCCTGCGCCATCCGACCCGGGCCCGGCCGCGGCCACGGCGCCAGCACCACCACCGGCCACCACCGGGGGGCCCCCAGGTGAGCGCCCTTCCCCCACTCTAGAGCTCGTGGAATTAGGGGGGGTCACAGGGGCTTTTCCGCTTCTCAGGAGAGGTGGCAGCTAGGGAGGTGGGTTTTAGGGGCCCAAGACCACCTGGTCGTACTGCCGTGCCTTGGTTTATTTCTGGCGTTTCCTCAGGCCATTGTCATGCAGGGTCATGAGTGTGTGGATTTCACTGGGGGTACATCTCAGTTTTAGGACTGCATCTTGGGTTGGCCCTCTGCAGGGACGGATTTGTGAGGGAGGGTGTCCATCTTCTCCTCCTCCTACCAGGGTTACTGACTGATGCGGGGCCCCAGGCTTTGGGGACAGTCCTGCATCAACCGCAGGTCCAGTGGGTATTTACCTGGGGAGATGTGTGTGTGCTGGGTGCGGGTGGGGGCAGTGGGCACGGGGCAGAAGGCAGAGAGTCAGCTTGAGGCCCCCCAGAGGGTCTGACGCAGCAGCAGGCGCCGCCGAGCTGCCAGCAGGCCGGGTGGGGTGGGGGTGGAGGGTACTGCGGGGAACTGTTTGGAGCAGAGGGGGTGGCAAGTGGGAATGTGTGACCCAGGGGGCCAGTGGGTTCTCGCCTGTTGGTTCAGGGTGTGTAGGATACTCCATGGGACAAGGTGTGGGCTGGGTGTGTGTCCAGGGGCAACCACTGGTGAGGAGATACGTGAAACCAGCATTTCTGCCCACCACGTCGACAGCAAGAATGTCTGTCAGTAGCCCTTTAGGGTGACTCCAGCTGCCCAGTCCGGGAGTTGCCCAGGCCAGGCTGTTGGACAACGGGTGGAAAGAATTCATGGTTGTGCACAGCCCTGACTCTATGGTGTCCCCCAGGTGCCCCCAGCCCTGCCGCAGGAAGGGAATGGGCTCAGTGCCCGCGTGGACGAGGGCGTGGAGGAATTCTTCTCCAAAAGGCTGATCCAGCAGGATCGCCTGTGAGTGAGGGGCAGCTATAGGGGGTGGGAGAGGGTGGGATGTTCCATGGGCCTTCCTACTCAATGCTGGCTGTTCCCACAGCTGGGTCCCTGAAGAAGACCCGGCCAACGAGGGGGGTGCCACCCCTGTTCCTCGTACACTGCGAAAGAAGCTGGGTACCCTCTTTGCCTTCAAGAAGCCTCGTTCAACACGGGGGTCACGGCCTGATCTAGAGACCAGTCCTGGGGCAGCTCCGCGCACTCGGAAGGCTACACTTGGAGACCTGTTGCGGCCACCAGCCCGTCCCGGCCGTGGTGAGGAGTCTGGTGGGGCTGAGGGGGGCACCAGCAGCCCTGACCCTACTCGTAGGAGCCGGCCTCGCTACACTCGGGAAAGCAAAGCCTATTCCATGATACTCTTACCTGCCGAGGAGGAGGAGGAGGAAACCCTGGGTACTAGACCTGACAAGGTAAGCCTGGTGACAAGGGGTGAGGGCTCTGCTAGGACTGAGGTGGTGGGCTCTCTCCCCATTTGGGCTTCTGTCCTCAGCGACGGCCCCTGGAGCGGGGGGAGACAGAGCTGGCCCCATCCTTTGAACAGCGGGTACAAGTGATGCTCCAGAGGATTGGCGTGAGCAGAGGCAGCGGGAGTGCCGAAGGCAAGAGGAAGCAAGTAAGTTGGGAGGGACACAAGTGCAAAGTGAGGGGGCAGGTGACATGTGTCTTGTGGCAGTCTGTGGGTGACATATGTGACCAGAAGGAGACTCATGACAGCTCTATCAGGTCCACCCCCTCCTCCTCAAAATAGTTCTCAGCTTCAGCCTTTCCTCCTTCACGGCTTCTGCCCTGGCCACTGCTACCTCTTCCTTGGAGCTGGGATGGTCCTTCCTCTGTAGATTGAACAGAACCCAGACCTTGTCACCTGCATTTAAAACAGCAAATCTGGGTGCCTGGATAGCTCAGTGGGTTAAAGCCTCTGCCTTTGGCTCAGGTCATGATCCCAGGGTCCTGGGATCAAGCCCTGCATCGGGCTATCTGCTGGGCGGGGAGCCTGCTTCCCCCTCTCTGCCTGCCTCTCTACTTGTGATCTCTGTCAAACAGATAAATAAAATCTAAAAAATAAATAAAATAGCAAATCCTCCAGGAACATCCTCTCGGGACACTGCCCTGCCTCCTAGTCCTGCCCTAAGGCCTCAGCCCCAGTCATTTCCTTCATCTCACCGTGCTGCACCCGGTGCAGCTCAGTGCCTCGTAACATAGTCCTCCGTTGGGAGCTACTTTCAGCCTCTCCTCACCACCCATGGGTTACATCGGCTTCCTCTTCACCCATCCCGGCATCTCCTGGTGGACATGTACTGGCAGTTGCTAGAATGAGGGCAGGACTGGACTGAGTATGACTTCCCTGTTTCCTACAGAGCAAGGACGGAGAGATCAAGAAGGCTGGCTCGGATGGTAAGTGGGACCCTTTGCTTGGGCAGTACAGCTTTGGTGAGGGAGTTGACCTTAGAGGTAGTCTCAAGGCACTGGCTCTCCTGGGGGAAAAGGCAAAGAGGCCAGGTTTTCTTTCCCCTCATTCCCAAGGGCTGGTGCCTGAACCCCCAGCCCCACCTTGCAGGTGATATTATGGACAGCTCCGCCGAGGCCCCTCCCATCTCGATCAAGTCCCGCACCCACTCTGTGTCTGCTGGTGAGTAAGGGTAGGTGAAAGGGTAGGCGGGGTGTGTGTGTGTGTGTGTGTGTGTGTCTGTCTCTCTCTCTCTCTCAGACTACAGTTAGGCTTATACCATTCTCCTTGCAGACCCCTCGTGCAGACCTAGTCCAGGAGGTCAAGGGCTTGAGTCTACTAGCTGGAAGACACTGGGGCAGCAGCTGAATGCAGAGCTTAGGGGCCGTGGCTGGGGCCAACAGGATGGTCCTGGGCCCCCCTCTCCTTGTCCCAGCCCCAGCCCGCGAAGAGCCAGCCCCTCCCCAGACAGCCTGGGTCTCCCGGAGGACCCTTGCTTGGGCCCCAGGAATGAAGGTAAGTGGGCACCCTAGGCCCCACTCCAATATGGGGCTGGGGACCCTGACAAGGGGGAGGCAGGGGCTGGGGTGGGGGTAGCTGTCCAGAACATACCCTGATATCCTGGCCTCCCCTAGATGGCCAGCTGAGGCCGAGGCCTCTCTCAGCAGGGCGACGAGCAGTGTCTGTGCATGAGGACCAGCTCCAGGCCCCTGTTGGTGAGGGGGGACATCTCCCTGTGTGCTTGAGTGCAGGAGATGGGGGAGGGTAGACTCCAGGGCTCCCTTGGTGGCTCTGGTCTTTATCTGGAGGGGGCTACCAGTGATGTTAAGGGTTTGAGAAATCAAGGAGCCAGAAGGCCTGGAGCAAGGGTCTGACAAACCCTGCCTCCTAGCCCTGTCTCCACCTACAGAAGAGCAGCTTTTGCCCCGGGGGCGGGGGGGGGGTTGTGTGTGTGGCAGGGGAGGAGGGAGGCACTGAAGCCAACAGTGTGAGCTCTGGAACTCACACGCTGGAGGTGGTGGAGACTGCATGGGAACAGGCAGCAAGTCCCTAGCAATATGGCTCCCACCTGCCAAGTCTTTATGTCTCTCAGAACGGCCCCTGCGGCTGCAGCGCTCCCCTGTCCTCAAGCGGAGACCAAAGCTTGAGGCACCTTCATCTCCAAGCCTAGGTAAGAGAAGGCTGGGGCCAGCTGGGAATGGGGGCAGGACAGCTTGGTCCAGTCTTGACCCCCTCCCCTCCCTTTTTCCTTCCCTTGCAGGATCTGGCCTTGGAGCCCAACCTCTGCCCCCACAGTCTACAGAGCCCTCCAGCCCTGAGCCAAACCCACCCTCCCCAGCCACAGACCAAAGAGGCGGCGGCCCCAACCCCTGACCCTCTCCTTTTCCTGCCGCATGAGATTATTTTATTAAAAAACTCAAAGGAGCAGAGCGTGGAGCACCGTTTGTCTATCCCAGGCCTGGATCTGTGTGCATATATCCTCCCCCATGATCCCTCACACCTGGGTTAGCTGAGAATCCGGCGGTGGTTCCATCAGAAAGTGCAAGGCCCAGGCCACGAGCTGGGGAGGGAGCCTGGGAAGAGAACCATGGCTGTAGGTCAATGGGGACAGGGACTGGTGACTGAAAGGGTAGGGCAGCCCTAGGCACTCACCTGATGGCT
The DNA here is from genome assembly GCF_002288905.1 of Enhydra lutris kenyoni. Taxonomy (NCBI): domain Eukaryota; kingdom Metazoa; phylum Chordata; class Mammalia; order Carnivora; family Mustelidae; genus Enhydra; species Enhydra lutris. The sequence continues at coordinate 4,654,669 of NW_019154114.1, forward strand.
TGGACCTGGGCACAGAGGGAGGTGCAGGGAGGCTCATACCCATATTGGAAGGCAGAACCATCACGATGCCGCTTTGGAGGGTCCTGAAGGTGGTGTGATATCAGGAGAGGGGCCAATAAAGACCCCTAACCCCATCTAAGGCAACCCCTCCACCCCTACTCCCAGCTCCACTCAAGGTCTATCCCACTCTACTATCCATGTATGCTCACCCAAACAGGGCTGGACTCCAGGGCTCCCGGGGTGCTTTTTGTCCTTGGAGAGTGCTGCCAGTTCTTGGGGGGCAACCCTTGCTCCTTGAATTCCAGGCTAGGTTTCTGGGCCCTAGTCACAGTGGCCTGATGTGGACTGGGTACATAGCCAAGGGGTGACAGAGTTGGGGTGCAGCTCAGGAGTGGGGAACTGGGAACATGGCTAGGGTGTGGGGAGCCAGGGGGCAAGGGGCCAGGGGCTGAACAGATGGCTGGTACAGCCTGGGCGCTGCCCTTTTGCACTGGGTCTGAAGCAGCCAAGGACAGGGAAGGCAGAAGGCTGATGCTGGCACCGCTTTCCTCTGAGGACACGTGGCTGGATAAAGCTGGAGTTCCTGGGAAGGAGGGGACTGACTGTGGGCACAGCCCTCTCAGCTCAGTAGCCCATGAGTTTAGGCAGGCCTACAGGGACTGTGTTCATCCCCTACCTGGGTGTGCAACCTTTTGCAGCAGCCTGGGAACCTGGGTGATAGCAGTGAATGGCTGTGGCCTGAGCAACCCCTTACCTGAGGAAGTAGGCGAGGAAGGAGAAATGAGGGTCAGCGATAGGTCCTGCAAACCTGGGTCTGGTGGAGGCAGCTCAGGGCCTGAAGGTCAGGGGGAGCTTATTAGCAGTGTGGGTACTGGGCCCCCAGATACCCTCCTCTTCCCTTCTCCAGTCCTCCACACCTGGTGCTCTCTGACCTGGGCGCAGAGAGCTCAGAACTCGCTGGTCATTGTCAGAGATGTGCAGCCATGAGCTGAGGACAGTGTACACAGCTTCTCCCTGTGGGGCATAAACTCTTAGCACAGCCCTTGCTCAACTCCTCACCCTGACATTTCCCAAGGGAAGCCCCAGACTGACCGTGGCCCTATGGCAGGAGGAGGTCCAGCGGGTGAGGGGGCGTGCTGTGCAAGGGCCTGCCAGCATCAGACAGCTCTCAGCCAGATGCACTAGCGCCCCCCGATGCTCCTGGTCCTCTTGCACTTCATCCAGAAGTTGGGACAGTGAAAGTCCTAAAGGCAGGGGACGAGAGGATGGGCCAAAACTTAAGGGAAGGGTGGGTAGAGAGAAGAGCTTACTAAGGAAGCAAAAGACAGTGACCGAGGATGTCATTCTATGGGCGTTAGGATCATTGGCCAAACACTATAAGTACCTGCACTGGGGGAGATGGACTCTGAAAGGTGCTCCCTATAGAAACAGAGAAAACAAGGCTGAGGAACAATCCTGAGGCCTGTCTACACAGATCTACCATCCCCTGACACAGCCACACTTGGCTGAAGAGCCCAATTCCATACTCACTCCAGACAGTCAAAGAGCTTTTTCTGCACATCCGGGTCCTGGTTGCTGGGGGGCGGGAGGAGAGTTGAGGCAATGTTGTTACTAGGGGCCTAAGCCCTCCCACTCAAAAGACCTGTACTAAAGGCAGACCTGATTAGGGAGAACAGCTGAGGGGGGGGCATCACTTACCAACCAATCACCCGTTCCCGGCGCTGCTCTGCAGGCAGCAGGCTGAAGCGATCCACCTGGAGGTAGAACTCTGCGGGCTGAAGGAATTCAGGGGCAGGTGACAGGAACTGTCACGGAGTCAGGCTCATTAACCCACCCAAGCCAGCCTCACCACTCACCGCGCCACCTTCGGCGACTTGGACGCGGACCCCACAGTCCTGCAGCAGCAGCAGCCGGCCTTCAGTCCCTCGGAAGCCGAACTCTTTCTCCTCCCTGCCACAAGCACGACCATCACCGCCTTAGCCCGCTCAAACACAGCCCTGCCCGCTTGCGGCCCCGCGCACCTCCGGCTGAGGCCTCGCGTTCTCTCACTAGACTCGGATTTCCCCAGGCCTCGCGCCGCGTCTCTCACCAGTCCGAGGCGTTCAGGGCCTCCCGCGTCACTAGGCACCGGACACTGTGCGTCCCGTCAGACACAAGGAGCGCCGCTGCGACGTCAGAGGGGTCAGAGGCGTGGGACGGGCCCGGAGCGTCGGCCTCCTGTAACACCTTACGGCGTCGACTGGCGTCAAATCCACCACCCTCGGGCTCTAGCCACCGCCCTCGGGCTTTGCCTTTCTCCGAGCCCTGAGAAGTGGGGAGGGCTCACCTCGAGCAGCTGCCCCGCCTGCGGACTTGAGAGTGCATCTGACCCCAGGACCAGGTCTCGAATCCAAGGCCGCAGGACCAAACTCCCCAAGCCTGCCATTTCCGCAGCAGCCCCTAGCAGAAAACCACCATCCCGTGTTTCCCGCGGACGCCGGGGCCCCGCCTCTCGTCGGAAGAGGAAGCGCACAGTGGCTGGGCGGGACCTAAGGTCGTGGCCCCGCCCATAAGCGTGCCAGCGCGTGCGCACGACTCAGTGTTGTTCCGCGCACTCTTGGGTAGAGTGGGTGCCCACCTACTTGGTTTTACCCTGGTGTCTCCGAGAAGCGGCCTGGCGTTCGGGCTGTTTGTTGAGATTACCATGCCACCGGGAAGGATGGAGAGGGAGGGATCTGGGGCTTGAGGCTGCGATCAAGAGTGGTCAAGCGAGTTGGCTCAAAAACACTTCAACACCTTGTGAACCCGCGGAGCTCAGCAAATTTTTATCGCTTTTTCCTCTTCTAAAACGTGCAGTCATCTAACGTTATAAGGCCAATGGAAATAATAATACACAGACAACAGTCAATAAATATCACTTCCCTCACCCTCCCCTTGGATTGGCCAAACCCCTCCCCCAGACTCCAGAGATTCGCGCGCCGTAGCGTAATGACGTAAGAGCACGCCAATACGCCTCCGCCCCCATCTCCGTTTCCTAGGAAACGTGGACTCCGCGTTCCACTCTCTGTCGCTGCCCCCTTGACGTCATGGTCCGGATGGGAGGGCGGGGCGAGTGCTACCGTCAGGGGCGGGGCGGCACGAGCCGGCCTGCCGGGGCTGTGCACCTGCGCCTCTGCGGGCCGCCTGGGGCACCGTCCCCGGCCCGCCCGGCCCCACCATGGCCAGGCAGCAGAGGACTCCGGCGCGCAGTCCCGACAACATCGTCGAGGTGAAGAGCAAAGTAAGGGCCCCTCTGGCCCCGGCTCCGGCCTCGGCCCTAGGCGCTTCCAATTCCCTTATTCTCCCCTTTCCTAGCTTTAGTCCCCACCACCTTTTTTCTCACCTCCATCATTCATGTCCCATTCTCCGGCCTTTCCTTTCGCCTTCCTCCATCCATCTTCTTTCCACTGCCGGCATCTAAAGTCCCTCTGTGGCCTTGTTACCTGGAGGGCGGGGAGAAGACCTTGGACAGCATCCCTTGTACTGGAGCTGAGGTCTGGGCGCAAGGCTGCAGCCTTAGCGACAGCCTTTTCCGACCTCTAACACCCTCGGGCCCATGGTGGGAAAGGGCACGGGCTCCGTCCTGACCCCTCCTTTCACCCACCCCCTGCCTCCAGTTTGATGCTGAGTTCCGACGCTTCGCCCTGCCCCGCGCTTCGGTGAGTGGCTTCCAAGAGTTTTCGCGGTTGCTGCGTGCAGTGCACCAGATCCCAGGCCTGGACGTGCTGCTTGGCTATACAGATGCTCACGGCGACCTACTGCCCCTCACCAACGATGACAGCTTGCACCGGGCCCTGGCCACTGGGCCCCCACCGCTGCGCCTGCTAGTACAGAAGCGGGGTGAGGAGGATGGGGTACAGTGGGCAGCCTCTGTGGGGTAGAACACCAGGGCAGAGCTATAAGGGTTAGCCCATGCCCAGGTGTCCAGGCTTCATTCTCTGCAGTTCCTGCCCTTGGTCTGACCTCCAACTAGTGGGAAATAGTTACCATACCCCCTTTCCCAGGCCTGGGCATGAGGGAAAAGGGCCCATGTGGGAGAACAGGGTCTCTGATCTCAGCACACCCCCACCCCCCGCAGCAGAAGCTGACTCCAGTGGCCTGGCCTTCCCATCCAACTCTCTGCAGCGGCGCAAGAAAGGGCTTCTACTTCGGCCAGTGGCACCCCTGCGCACCCGGCCACCTCTGCTGATTAGCCTGCCCCAAGATTTCCGCCAGGTTTCTTCAGTCATAGATGTGGACCTACTGCCTGAGACCCACCGACGGGTGCGCCTGCACAAGCATGGCTCCGACCGCCCCCTGGGTTTCTACATCCGAGATGGCATGAGTGTACGTGTGGCTCCCCAGGGCCTGGAACGGGTTCCGGGCATCTTCATCTCCCGCCTGGTACGAGGGGGCCTGGCTGAGAGTACAGGGCTGCTGGCAGTCAGTGATGAGATCCTCGAGGTCAATGGTATTGAGGTGGCTGGGAAGACCTTGGACCAAGTGACGGACATGATGGTCGCCAATAGCCACAACCTCATTGTCACTGTCAAGCCAGCCAATCAGCGCAATAACGTGGTGCGTGGGGCATCTGCGCGTCTGACAGGGCCTCGCTCTGCTGGGCTTGGGCCTACTGAGGCTGATAGCGATGACGACAGCAGTGATCTGGTCATTGAGAACCGCCAGCCTCCCTGTTCCAATGGGCTGTCTCAGGGGCCTCCGTGCTGGGACCTGCGCCAGGGCCATCTACTTCCTGGTGCCCGCAGCTCTCTGCCCTCCCTGGATGATCAGGAGCAGGCCAGCTCTGGATGGGGGAGCAGCATGCGAGGAGATGGTAGTGGCTTTAGCCTCTGACAGGCAAGGATGCAGCCCCTCGCCACTCCAGGCTGCTGGGACATGGCAGGGACCTCCCCGGTGGGGGTTTCTAGCTTGCTCACAGAACCCTCTCAGTCTGGGGAACATTAAAGGTTTTCTACAAATGCAGTCATCGTCTTTCTGTGTCCCAGCCTTAATGTCCATTGTGGTCTCACGGTTTTGCCTTCTGCCATGGACACAAGGCAGGAGTGATAAGGATAACAGAGAGACCTTCCCGCAATTGAGCAGCAGGAGGGACACCAGGCTTGGCATTTCTAGGGTAAGAAAAGCTCTTACGGAAACAAACCTGTGTACAAAAAGTTTAATTTGGACAAAGGGATTAAGAGGCTGGGCTGGTCCTTCTACATCCACCAGTAGCTGGGAAGAGTGCTCTGGGGATACTGCCCACCCCACTCTCCTGTCTTGGAACTCCAGGCCATGATGGGGCCTCATCCTGCCTTTGCAACTGTGTGGCGATCCTCATTGAGGACCCACACAACTACCCCCATAAAAGGGCTCAGGCATCCATCTTCACGAAGACCTTGGGGCGGGAAAAGATCTTGATGGCTTCCTCTACCTGCACCAGCTTCCGGTCCAGCTCCGCACGGTGGCCCTGGGCCCTGAGTGAATCTGCCCCGGCAGGCAGCAGCACCAGCTCACGTAGCAACTGGCTCTGGCCTACAGGGGGCCCAGGGACAGTAAGTGCTGGGCAGGGGTGCATGGTCCCCACTAGGTTCCCCGTCCACTGCTCCGTATCCCTTGCCCACGAACTCACTCTGGAGCAGATTGCTCAGGGTCTCCAGCCGCTGATTCTCAGGCATGCAAGTGTGGCCTGGGGGCATGGCAGGGTCCGGCTGGCTCTGCTGGCGGGCCTCGGCCTCCCGCCGCCACAGATCCCTGCGTTCCAACAAGCTGCAGATGCACAGGCTCAGAGGTGATGGTCCCAGGGGCAGAGGTCATCTCCCACCCTCCACAGGCACCCCTCACCCTGGGTGTTGGGCAGTGGGACCTACTAATGAGGCACATGGCCCTTCTGCGTGGTGTTGTAGTGCTCCTGGGCTTGCCGCTGCTGCTCCAGCACTTGTGCCAGGACCTGCAGTGAGCGGGAATGCCTCCGGGGGGCCCTCTTGGCAGTGCGGGCATTGTGGCTAATGAAGTCCACACCCAGGCCTGGCCCCTGCAGGACACGGCAAGCAGGATGGGGCAGACAGCACTGTGATGTGCTCCTGGACCCCTCAAGATCGCTGCCCCCCTCCCCCAGCTCCCACACATCCTCTCACCTTAGCACTGGGGCCTGGTGGGGTTAGCTGAGGACTGGGGACACGGGGTGGTGGGAGCCCAGGGCCGCAGCGGGAGTGTGCCCGTAGGAAGTGGGCAGGCTCTGTTCCAGAGGCAGCGCTGGGCTCCTGGAGGGCAGGGCATAGCAGAGGAGTCAGGCAGGCTGAAGTCAGTCTTAGTCCACCCAAATGAGTGAGCTTCTGTTCCTTCTGCCTGTGAGGATATTTATCTCCAGCCCTATGGGCCTCTTCCCTTTTGAAGGAACACTTCTATCCATGAGCATTTAAGTATGTGGGTGTCTCACATCTTTAGGAAAACAACAAACCACCCCTCCTTCAACCTCAGTCCTGACTGTGGCTAAACCATTCCCTTTTTCTCTCCTTCCTGGCCAAGCTTCCTGGCTCTGTCCCCACCAAGGTCATTCACAGCTGGCCTTCAAGCCCTCAAATCCAGGGTCACTTCCCTGGGCTCACTGTCGTCAGCCTAATCCTCAATAACTCCTGGGTCTCTCTCTTCAGATCCAGACCTGACTCTCCATCTGTTTCCTGGGCATACTCCCAGCCCCCTAGGAGTCCCACAAATGCTTCAGTTTCAACAAATTTGCATATGACCTTACTGTCTTTCCTCTCTATCCTGTTCCTCCTTCTGAAGACTCTGGATAGAGAAATGGTACTACTGTCTACCAAAGAATCCCACCACTGTACCCCTGCCCTTCTCAACACCCGTAGAAATAAAGGGATCTTTTATGATGTGGGTCTGGCTGACTTCTCAGCCCAGCCTCATGCTCTTCTCCCCTGTACACAGCATACCACTGCCCACACTCCCTCTAGTCTTAGGACTTCTATCTATAAGGTTCCATCTCAGTAGAATGTTGTCTTCCATTCTCTCCTTGCCTAATTCCTACTTGCCCTTCAGGATTCTCCAGCCATCACCACTTCTGAGGAAACTCCCAGCCTGACCCTGCAGCACAATCAGCTATTTCTTAGCCCCTAGTACCCTAGTCCCCTGTGATTTTCACCCCTCTCCCTAACTCAGATTTGAGCATAACTGTCAGTCAACAGGATGAACAATGCTTGTGGCTCTCCAAGCCAGGTACCTGTAGCTGGGCCTTGACCCGGGACTCCACTCTGTCATATTTGGGCGAGTGCCACAGAGCCTTCAGGGGCCTGGGCTGTCCCTGCTCCCGGCTGCGCTCCTGCTCCTGGAAGCGCCTCTGGATCTCCCTGATCCGCTTCAGGTTCTCCTTCTCATGGTCTTTAGGGTCCTTCCCTGGGAAAAAGATGTTGCCAGACTCTACTCTACATACAGCCCAGGAGATCCAAGTCCCACCAGTTCAGACGTCAGCCTGCACCCTCCCTCCTACAGAAAGATTTCCCTGACCTCACCATCTAAGACAGTATACACATCACTACATTCCCTTCCTGACAATTACCTTCTTATGTCCTTGATTACTCTCTACATTTTTACTGTGAAGTACACCATGAATCACTTTGTATATTATATCCATCTCTTCACTTGTTTATTGTTTTTCTAGCACCTACAGAGCGGGCCGCAGTAGGCACTCTACACACAAGGTTTCGCTGATGCATGAATTCATTAAGCTGAGCTAGCGTTCCTGGGAACTACTTCATTCAGTCCTCTCCTGTGAGGAAGTAATGCATTTCTCCCTCCTTCTATAGTTGGAGAAAATGACACTCGGAGAGGCAAAGCCTGAGCCCAGATCTGGGAAGGAGAAGCAACGCTTTTGATCTCAGCGTTTGACCTCATACTCGCTTCAATGCCCCTTCGGTAGGAACTTACTCTTGGGAGAGGCCCCTGGGCCTAGGGAGATGCCCCCGAGTTGCAACAGCACTCCCCCGACGCCACGCCGGCCTCGCTCCAGGATCTCTCTGGCTCCAGGACCTATGCGGGGGCCACGCGAAGGGGTGGCGTCCAAGTCGAGGTCCGAAGTCAGCAGGTCCAGCTTCAGCGCATTTCCCTCAAGGCGTCCTTGGGCTGACAGGCCAGACAGGGTGGGGTGCGAAGCTCAGTAGTGGAGTAGAGCCAGAACCTCGCTTGGGCCTCGCCCCGCCGCGCCGCCCCATACCCAACTCACCAGAGGCCGGCCGCCGGTAGTAGTCAGGGCAGACCGTAGGGTCTGGGGGTATAGGCCCCGAGATGCGGGACGGGCCCTCACACATGCCGCCGTTGCTGCCCTGCAATGGTGCACCGAGGCCTGCTGGGCTGCGCATTTCCGGGCCCTGGCCCCTTCCTCAGCCCTGAACCCAGACCCTGACCCCGGCGTTGCCCTCCATTCCCGGTCCCCGCCGCGCAGCCCGACCCCGCCAGCCCTTGCCGCCTCCGCTCCTAACCCACTTCCCTGCCGGGTACGCGACCCCTTCCTCGAAACACTCGCGCAAGGAGCTCACCGGAGCAGTTTTGCCGCCGACTGCTGCAACCCCACGGGCTTGCTGTTGCCAGGCAACAGTAGTTTCCGTCCCTGAGGTCAGGGGCCACGGCCCCCTGGCGCAAAGCCTTCTGGGGCTTGTAGTTCCAGCTGAGAGTGGAGCAAAGCCACCGTCAGGTTCCCTTCCCACTCGCCTGTCCTTGCTGGCGGGTCTCTGGGGTCAGCGCCCGGTCCCCGGGGTCAGCGCCAGGTCCCCAAGGCCGGCCCCTCGCCGTCCTCCCCGCAAGCAACCTTCGAGGAGGCGGACCCAGGGCAGCCATGGCCTCAGCAGTGGCCGAGAGACGGCCAGGGGCCCAGGAGAAGACAGCCGCGGGGCCGGCACACCTCGCGGAGTTGTCCGGTGGCCACGCTCAGGGCTTTGAGGTGACCGTCAGGCTGTGTAGTCTTCAAACACTTGTCCACGGCGCTCTAGGAGGCCAAACTCTGTGCGACGCCTCCCCCTAACTGCCAGGACAAGCTCCACGGGGCAGGGAGGGACACGGGCTGGTGCCCTTCATCTGCATTTGGTTTCTCAGGTGTCTCATGACTGATCCCCTGTATCCTTTGCTTGGTGACCAGTTACCTATGTGTCACCTCTAGTGTCCAGTGATGGCTGACCCGTGCCTGGTACCAGCCTATGAGGCCTGCCGGACCGTGGGTGAAGACAAGTGCCCAACAGGACCCGTCTTAGAGCTGGAGGTCCAGGAGGAACAACTCAAGCTGGAGGAAGAGAGGCTTAAGCTAGAGGTGGAGTCACTAGAGGAGAGAGGCCCCAGGCCTACAGCCTCCATTGTGAGGGCCAGTCATGGTCCGAAGAGGAAGCCGGTCAAGTGAGCGAGTTTTCAGAGGGTCAGAGCTGCTGGTCTTCAGGAGGGAGGTGGGCGGGCTCACACTCATACAGAGTGCACCTTATCCCCTGCCACCACCATCATCCCTCTATCCCCCAGTTCCTGAAGAACCCTGGCATTGGGGGTGGGAGGAGGCATCCAGGGGAGGAGTCTCAAGGCCTTGTAGGGTACTGAGCTCAGAGAAGCTCTAGTCCCCTGTCCAGCCCAGAGCCTCACTGACCAGGAAGGGGACAAGAATCTAGGCCTCAGGTAGTGGACAGGCAGGGCTATTCCCTATGGTCAGGGCACAGGAGCCAAAGCTGGAGGCTGGCTCCTTAGGCCTCCTATCCCCCAGCCTCCCAGGGCCTAGCCACCAAGCCCATCCTAGGGCTGAAGCAGAGATGCCACACGGGCTGCCACTACAGAAGGAGGAATCAGAGAGTAGCCAGAGTGAGCCCTTACCATCTGCCAAACAGCACAAAAAAGCCAAGAAGCGCAAGAGTCTGGGGACCCCAGTGCTTCCAGCTCTGGCCAGCACGGTGTCTGCACCTTCAGAGACCTTGGGGCTGGAGCGTGAGTGGCAGCCCCTGGGCCTTCCCTTTTCCTCCTGCCTGATGGGACCCTGACATGGCACAGCTTGGTGTTCCAGCCACTGCCCTGACCCGGGTCTTTGCAGGAAAGGCCCAACGCCTGCGGCCCCTGTACCAGTACATCAACTATTGCAATCCGGAGCTGAATCAGGCAGGGGAGGGGGACAGGGAGGCTGAGGCAGAGATGGAGACTGAGCTGGAGCTGGCCCTGGTCCCCGCGGAAGCAGGTGTGGAGCAACTGCAGGCCTTGCTGCCTGTGGCAGGTGAGCTGGCCTCAGGCCTCACTTTGCCTTGTCCCAGTACACTGGTGTCCTCCACCCATGCTCTGGTTCCCCTGGGAGAGGAGGTGGGAGAGGAACCTGGGTGTGTGTCCAGGTCGGGGGTCAGCAGCCACCTCAAGGCTGAGGTGGATAAGTCAACCCAGGTGGACATTGACAAGATACTGAGTGTTTGCACCGCCCCACTTGTACCTCCACTCTCTCCTCAGTACAAGTGACTTTCCTGCCCCATCCCCCACCCCCGCCACTGGTGGCTCCCTTTCTCCTAAGTCTGAACCAGAGCAGCAGCCTAGGCCCTGGGTGGAGGGGAGAAGTTGGCCCTTCTCCCAACTTGGGACCTTGGACTTGCTGAAAATAAACATTTTTCCTTTTCTCAGACTTTGTGATTTCACAAATAAGATGTCTGAAGAGAGGCGGGGAAGGTGGGTGCAGGGTTTGAAGCCTGACTGATCATCTGGATCTTGACAAAAGTACAGGTTCTTGGGCACGACCCCAGACCTAACCAAATCAGAATCTGCAGGGGTGGAGCCTACTTTTGTGCATTTAAATGCTCCTCAGATGAACCTGAAGGTCAGACAGGATAACAGTGGGCATGTAGAGGGAGGTGCTGATAAGGAGAAACTTGGGGCAGAGAAAGGAAAGGGATGGCCAGGTCACAGCAAGTGCTTGGCTCTTCTCCCTGTCTCCCAGGGGAGCAGTCTGCATTTGGTCTGACCAGGAGGGTCCAACACTTAAGGTCCCCCATTGAGGTGTCCAAGTTCATCTGCCTACTGGAGGCCACGGCTGGACCAGACTTTGCCCTTAAGGTGGCCCCGCTAACAGAGGCATTGGTGCCTTTTTCTTGGCAGCCAGGGGGTAGTGGAGGATGTGAATGTTCTCCCTGAGCCTTGCAGACAAACCACTGGATAACCACAAATAGGCAAAAGCTTAAGCGGCAGCCAGTGCTGGACATTTTGGAAACCCTCGTATCCTGCTGCCTCCTGGTCCTCCTGCATGTCCTTCATATATCTTAAATGTAAGGATTTCCAAATTAAATGAGTAACTTTTCCCTCCAATCTGCTTTTTTCGCCATGTTTCATCTGCACAACTGTTCAAGCCAAAATCATGGGTGTCGCCCCAGAGCCCATCCTGTTCTTCGCTTATTCTTTACTCCTGCAAGCTAATCAGGCAGCAAATCTGGTGTATGTACCCTCTAGGCTGAGTCTCTCAGATCCTATGGTCAGCACCCCTGTCCTGGTACAGTTATCTTCAGGCGAGAGCACCCTACTGTCCCTGCTTGTGGTCCCCTGCCCGATGAATCCACCCAGTGATCCCGCTGCACACCCACCTGAACCCAATCTGTTACTTCCCTCCTAGCATCTTGCACCTCTTGCCCCAGCTGCCTTAAAACTTTTCAGTGGTGGGGCACCTGGGTGGCTCAGTGAGTTAAAGCCTCTGCCTTCGGCTCAGGTCATGATCCCAGGGTCCTGGGATCGAGCCCAGCATCCGGCTGTCCGCTCAGTGGGGAGCCTGCTTCCTCCTCTCTCTCTCTGCCTGCCTCTCTACCTACCTGTGATCTGTCTGTCAAATAAATAAATAAATATCTTTAAAAAAACAACAAAAAAAAAACTTTTCAGTGGCTTTAAGTCCCTGACCAGCCACATCTTTCTTTTACTCTCTCCACGTGGGGCTTCCCCTGCCTAAAATGCCTTTATTCCTTTACCCCTACACCTGGCTATTGCACTCTTACCTTGAAGACTTGGGGGAACTTTGCTTCTACCACCCAGGGTGTAGCATTTACATACCACTGCTGCTGTGGTTTGTTATAACTGTTTTCAGGACTAGGCTGTGAACTCCCCAAGAGCATATGTCATTGCATTGCGCCAACCTAGCAGAGGGCCCCCCCAAAAGGCACAAAGTTAAGGAGGCCAAGGTGGGGAGCTGAGGAAGCTGCAGAGAACAGGTCATCACTCCATCCAAAGTCCAGAACCATGTGGGGGACCCCTTGAATAATGGCCTGGCAAGATCATTGGGATAGGGTGGGCAGGCCCAGATGGAAGCAGGAAGAAAATCGGCATCGTCCCAGGTTGCTTCCACCTTTACAGGTCACTTGAAAGACCTGTATTATTCACTTTTTCTGCTCATACTTTATTATTATTATTTATTTATTTTTAATTATTTCTGCTCACACTTCTCCCCGGGTAGCAACCAGACCACCCCAGAAGATACTGTCCACAGGGACCAAACAGACCAAGTCTTGTCCATAGGGATGATTATGGATTCTGCAGGATTTTTCAGAGGTAAAGGGCTCTTTAACATAACTGAGCTTGGGGCACCTGGGTGGCTCAGTTAGCCAAGCATCTGCCTTTGGTTCAGGTCATGATCTCAGGGTCTTGGGATTGAGCCCCACATCGGGCTCCCTGCTTAGCAGGGGTTCTGTTTCTCCCTCTCTCTCTGCCCCTCACCCCGCTCATGATCTTTCTCATTCTGCTCTCTCAGATAAATAAAATCCTAAAAAAAAAAAAAAAAAGTTAACTGAGCTTGACTGTCTCACTTCATGGCTGAGGAAGCAGATGCCTTGAGATCACATGAGATCTTGGCTTCACATGAGATCACACCCCGGACACCAGGGAGACACTGTCCTTTCCTGAACCCTGCAGATCTGGACCTGAAGACTCTGGCTAAGGCCTGACCCAAGAAGGCCGAGTGTTTGCATTCTGTGTGGTGTCCAGAGCTGCAGGTATGAGCCAGGCCAGCACTGACGAGGAAGCTCTGTCCCTCCCTTCCAACAGGTCTTGTAGGAAATACTCAGAACTGATCTACATTTGCAGGTCTATTTCCTGACAGGTTTTTTCTAAGCAGGGTGGATTAGAGTAGCCACAGAAAGAACAAGTCACTACTATTGTTCCTAAAAGCTCACCTTAGGGGCGCCTGGGTGGCTCAGTCAGTTAAGTGTCTACCTTTGGCTCAGGTTATGATTCCAGGGTTCTGGGAACAAGCCCTGCATTAGGGTCCCTACAAGCAGGGAGTCTGCCTCTCCCTCAAAGAAATAAAGTCTTAAAAAATAAATAAGAGCTCACTCTAAGGGGGAAATGCTGAGTGTAATGCAAGGAGACAGGTGCCACAGAAGAGCAGAGGACCAACGCTGTGGGACCTCAGTGGTGGGAAGAGCTGCCATTTTGCCTAGGGAAGCAGTGGAGACAGCCCTCCAGCGAACTCCTGAAGGAGAGTTGGGGGGCCTTCCAAGCAGAGGTGCACCAGGGAAAAACCTTGCTTATGTGGAAGAAGTCAGCCCCATGCAGGAGGGCCCCCTCATTTAGCATGGCTTAAGCAGAGGCATGGCCCCCAGACCCGGGTGGGGAGTTCTGGGAGTGATGAGAAGGAGTGTAGGCAAGGAGGATCTTGGCCCGGCATTCTGGAGAGGTCACTTGGGCAGGAGTGAGAAGGGCAAAACGTGGAGGGGAGAAGGGACAGGGAGGTAAGGGGGGCTGCTAGGTTGACTGCTGTTTGGATGAGTATGAGGCCTACATTTGGTTGGGAGTTGAGAAATAAGCAATAGGTATTTGGAACTTCTTTTCTGGTTGCTCTCACAGAGAGCAAACTGCATTTCCAGCTGCTTGGAAAAATTTAATCTACTCTGCCCCCAGGAAGATCCTTGAGATTAGGGAGCTGGTCCTGGGAGGTAATGCTGCCTTCCTCCAGGAGGGGGTGCTGCGTGACAAGCCTGGATCTGAATGCAGACACAGTCACCCCTGAGGAGGAGAACCCAGCTGGTTTCCTCAGCCACAGGCCTCTGGGGGATCGCCATGGACCTATGCTCTGGGGAGTACCAACAGAGGACCCCAGGGTCCTCACAAAAGTAGCTCTACACCAAGCCCACTGCCACTTGCCTCAGGACTTCTGGGAACCTGTCTTTGTCAACAAGGGGTTTGCTGTGGAGCCCCATGAAACTTCAGTAGTGCCACTGTGGGTCAGCAACCTGGCTCTTCCTTAAGTAAGAGCACCTGAGTCATGTATGATGGACACTTGTGCTTTCTTAGTAAATACCCCAATTTAGGAAGGATCCCATCATCCTACTAACACACAGAGGGACTGACCTGGAGCTGAGCTGATCACCCCAGGAAGAAGAGAGCAGCCTCTTTCTTTTTCTTTAAAGTAGGCTCCTCACCCAGTATGGATCCCAATGCCAGGCTGGAACCCATAACCCCAAGACCAAGACCTGAGCTGAGATCAAGTGTCTGACACTCAACTGGCTGAGCCACCCAGGCACCCACCCACCCCTTTCTAAACTCTACTGGCATCCTGCCTTGTGGGCTCTCTGCAGTCTGCCTCCCGGCTGAGGCCTCACTGAAATTCCTGCTGCAGAGGGAAGGCAGTAACCTGGACGGGGGCCTGAGTGGGGAGGGGCAGCACCTGGGCACTCGGTCTCTGAGATCTGCAAGTGCTGGGGAAAGAGTAGTCTAGGGTCAGGCTCTGTAGTCAGATGACCCTGACCAGACTCCTTCCTGCTCCATCACTTGTAACTTATAGGAAGCAAGGAACTTTGCCCCTCTCTGCCTCAGTTTTCTGATCTGAATAATGAGAATTTTTGTAGTGGTACCCCATAGAGTGGTTTGGATATTAAATGAAGTAACACACATGAAGTGTCTTCCCCGGGAGGGAGGGGCAGGCAGCATGCAAGCAGCACACTCCCCGACACTAGCCGCTGCTGTGTTGTTGCACAAAGAAAAGGTTTAGAACCAGGACAACACATAGGAAAATCAGCCTGACAAATTCTAGAAAGGGTGCCAAGAGGAAGAGGGAGGCTTCCCTGAACCTTTCTTTCTCTGGCAAGGAGCCCAGGGCAAGGAAGAGAGAGGAAGTTTAGAGAAGGGAAGAGTTGGGTTTAGGCCTAATCTGGGAAGGCTGGCAGAGGAAACAAAGGGGTGCGTGTGTCCCTTCCCCCCACCCACCTCACCTCTGACATGGATAAAAGGCGGTCCCAGTGTAGACCAGTTAATAAAAGCAAGGCTGGGGCACCTGGGTGGCTCAGTGGGTTAAGCCTCTGCCTTCAGCTCAGGTCATGATCTCAGGATCCTGGGATCCAGCCCCGCATGGGGCTCTCTTCTCACTGGGAAGCCAGCTTCCCCCTCTCTCTACCTGCCTCTCTGCCTACTTGTGATCTCTGTCAATTAAATAAATAAAATCTTAAAAAAAGAAAAAAAGCAAAGCTGGTGACCGGCTCTCTGGGTCAGGCGGCCTTTGGCTATACCCACTCCATGGGGCAAGACATGGAGCCGTCCTCTAGTTCATTCCATCCAGGTTCCCTGAGAGCACTCCTCACTTCTCTCCCAGGGCTCTCCAGAACCAAATCCATGGTTGCGAGAACAGAACACTTCCTGACCTCCAGCCCAGGAGGGTCCCTAATTCTCCCTATCTCCCTGAGACGGCATGCATGACAAGCACAGGTTAGGAAGTCTCGAGTCCTGTTGTCTGAGAAAAGACTCTTCCCTGGAGGGTTCCTGGGATTCAGTTGCAAGGGATAAGCTCACTAGACTGTGATGGATCCAAAGCAGGCCAGAGCTGCTGTGGAGCCACAAGGAAAGAGAAAAACATAAACAATCTATAACAGTAAACAAGCCTTTCATGATTGAAGAAATCCAACTCACCAAACAAACCACCAGCAACTACATGACATAGTGTCAGACTTTCTGGTTTATTTACGAACATTTATCAGATATTCCAGAACCCTCCCTATCTCCTCTCTGCCAAGTCACAGGCCCTTTTGCCCCAGGTCAACAGCCCCTGAGAGCTTACCTAATGAACAACCCCTCCTCCCTGCCAGGGAAGGGGCAGCCTAGAGGCTGGAAGGGCCTGGTCACACAGGAAGGACGACAGGTGCGGATCCCTGAGGGATGACTGGATGCCCTCACCATTCCTGAGATGCCCTAGCCCAGGAAGGGCATGAAAACAAGGCTTCTTGTCATGTTTCCTCAGGTGAGGAACCAGCCAAGCTGGGTTCTTGCCATGCTTCCTCACCTAGTTAGGACCACCAATTGGCGAAGGCAGCCTCCAACCCGCTTCACTGTGCTGGCCCTCAGCTACATCAGCACCCTGCAAGTGTGAGGAGTAGATGAGCAGTGGAGGGGGTGTTTTCCCAGGGCCACCTTGGCTTTCACCTGGGCCCTGCCCAAGTTCACTGGTGAAATGAAAGACACTGTCTGTGCTCCGGCCGAGCCCTCCCGCCTCAGCTTCTGGTCCCCCCTGCCACTGGCCCCTCCGCCCCGGGGGGGCAGGGAGCCCACACGCAGGCTCACAGGTTATTCCGCTGGAGCGCCTCACAGAGGTTCTGGTTGGCATCAGGTTCTTCCGTCAGCACCTCCACAGCCTCCCACTCCCCGGATCTGCTTGACCTTTTGATGGCATCCACCACACTCTGCATGTACAGCCCATCCTCGAACGAGGCGGCCATCGAGACAGGGGTGTGGTCCCAGGTGCGGCGGTCCCCCTGCCCCTGGAAGGACTGGCGCAGGGCCTGCACCATGTAGACCATGCCCTTCAGGTAGAGCAGCGGGACATCCTGGGGCCCCTGCTCGGGCAGCCCTGCCCCTACAGCCAGCGAGTCCCTCAAGAGCAGCTCCTCTTGCGTGGCAGAGTTCTTTTGCCCGTAGAGGTCCGCTCCTCGGGCAACGAGGCGTCCTGCAGAGCCCACCACCATGACCTCATGCACAAAGGCGCCTGGCATGTTGAAGTTAAGTGTTACTGTGCTGCACACCCCCCCGCCCATGAGCATCTGGAAGAAGCAGAAGTCATCACTGGTGACATGGCGGATGCCACGGATGGCTGCGTTCTGCCTCACGAAGGTCTTGAGCAGCCCGTGTACCTTCTCGGCTCTCCGGCCGGTAAGGTGGGTCAGCAGGTCCACAATGTAGGTGCCCATGGTATGCAGGCCCCCACCACCCATGAGCTCGTCACAGATCCAGCCATAGTTGGGGCTGAGCAGGCTGCCTGAGTAGATGCGGGCATCGCAGATCATTACTGCGCCCACGTAGTGCTCCGCGATCAGCTGCTTCATGCGCACAAAGGCAGGCAGGAAGCGCAGCACGTTCCCCACCAGGCTCATCAGCTGTGGGTAGTAGCGTGAGGCGGTCACCATCCGGAAGGCATCCACTGAGGTTGCTGCCTTCTCACAAACCACATTCTTCCCAATACCTAAGAACAAAACACACCAGAAAATCTCAAAGTTCCAAGAGATTTATACTGGGGGGAAAATCTTTTCCTGAAGGCACATGAGCTCTGAAAAGCCTCCTATTATCAGATGGTGGCCTGGGACAAGAGGAAAGGTGATGGCTTGGATAAAAATGGTACACTGTGACTGGGACTGAAGAACAAGTTATAGGCTGGAGAAAGACAAGTAAATCCTTAAGGGAAAATGAAAGTAGAGGCAGAAGGTGCAAACCAGGAATCGGAAATAAACAGAGGAGGTATGGTGGGTAATTTTACATGCCAACCTGGTTAGGCTGTGGTGTCCAGCAAAAACCAGCCTGGACACTGTTGGGAAGGTTTTCTTTTCTTTTTTTTTTTTTTTTTTTGGTGTGATTAGCATTTAAACCAGTAGATTTTGAGTATATCAGATCACCCTCCACAATCTGAGTGGGCCTCATAATCATTTGAAGGTCTTAGGCAAAAAGACTGAGGCTCCATGGAGAGGAAGGAATTCTGCCTCCAGACTCAATTCTGCAACATCAGCTGTTGCTGGAATTTCCATCCTCTTGTCCTGCTCTGCAGATTTCAGATCTGTCAGCTCCTACAATCACATGAGCTGATTCCTTAAAATAAATTTCTCCCACTCTCTATATACCTTCATTGGTCCTGTTTCTCTGGAGAACACTACCTAATATATGTGGGCTGGAGAGATGGACATGCCTATGTACTTTCATACATTTATTAGATCAGCTTGGGGCAAAAGTATCTAATCTCTATTTTAGGGGACAGGCTTTGACCTCTCAGTTTTAACTACAGAAAGATTGTTCCAAAGATTGTTCTCTGAAAACACTAGTCCAACAAGTTAGTGTAGTCAAAAGGTCAGAAAATGTTTGGTCGGCTCTAGTAGCAAGAGAAAGGGAATAAAAATATTCCTTCTGTCCTAATGACTGCTCTGATTATACTATAGCTGGGATGTACTGAGAGAGCAAAACAAGGCTAGAAAAAGGCCTGGTTAGAGAGAGCTAGAAGACTGAGCAGCCTCCATATTAGGAAGCCGAAAGAATCAATACTCTTCCATGTTTTAAGATGAAAGCTCATGAGGGTATGAGTAGTCAAAAGACACCAACACCAGGATACTCCTGTGAGCTTGGGGTGGTTCGAATGGAAGTCCCATGTTAATACCTCCACAGATGCAGGGGTGGGGGCAAAGCAAAGGGGAGGTCCTTGCACTCAGGTCTGGCAGGAGGGCGCCCTACAAGAAGAGTAGCACCTGACTGCTATTATCATCTGCTCTTAAGTCTCCAAAACTTCCCTACATACATGGATTTTAGGGTTAGGGACTGGAGAATCACAATCCTGGGTGACAATTTGGCCACGTGGCTACAGAACATATATGGCTGACCAGGGAAATAATGAGGAAATTAGATTCTCAGACACAAACACCCCATCTGAGGGCTGCAGCTCTGACCAACCCAGAAACTACTTCTAACTTACTCACGGTAGGGATTGAGTGGACACTGCAGCATGGAGCAGAGGGGAGACAGGTGGGGGGAAAAGAACTTTTGTGGCTGCCGGGAGTTTGGTGATGATAAAACCAGGATAAGGAATCTCCATTGCAGGTCAAGAGAGGTCAGGGAAGGAGGAGAGACCTCCCATCTTGAGCCCGAACAACTGGAATGCTTTTGAACGTAGGACCGCGTAGTATTATCGGTATGGGAGTTAAAGGCCATCTTGAATTAAACAGGTTCCTGCAGGTCAACTACACATGATCTTTAACTTTAGAGAACCTGGGTTGCCCTGAAAGACATATTTATTTAAGTTATCTAGCATTCCTGCTAGGAAGCCAAAGGAGAGATTAGAGAAGCTAGGGACTGCTTTTTCTTAACAGGGAGTGGGAAAAGCATAGATGCTGAATGCTTATTAGCTCATATTTTTTGGAGTGTGAATAAATTTCAAGCTAAAACCCTTTCTCCAGCACACATTCCCAGATTTCTCAGGATTGAGGTGCCAGTGAACAGCAGAGGCCCAGTGAGGCTGCCCCAGAATATCTCTTTGTTCCCTATTAACACAGCACCGGTTCAGAGCTCTAGGACCACGGCACCCCGGTTAGCCCACCTAGAGACATGGGACTAGAGAAAGGAGACTTCAAACACTAGGCAGAGAAGTAGCTCAGGAAGAGCACCACTTTTCCGTGCTCCCTAAATCCAGGAAGTCTACTTTGGTGGCGGGGGCAAGGGGTGGGTGTACAAAAATGTTTCTTCTACTAGAAAAACAAAGTTGAAAGCCACAAGACTGAATGACTCTTGTCTCCTCTTTCTCAGGTCACTGGCCCCATTAGCCCCCTGGGTCACACCAGACTGGGGGAGCATGAGCAGAATTTGTGTGCCAGGCCCTGTGCCATGCCCTGGGGACACAGCATTGAGTTTGGTCTTTACTTTCAGAGGACTTAAGGTTTAGTGGGAGAGGTAGCTATTAATCAGATTACCATATAAATACATGTAGAACTGTACTTGTTGTAAATGCAGTGAAGATGAAATAAATGGTAAAATGAGAACATATACCAGGAACCTGAACTTGACTGGGCAGGGAATCAGAGAAGACGTCCCCAGGGACCAGGATTCCAGAGATTAAATTATTTGGGCTCTTTGAAGAACAATATCTTTTTATCTCACAAGCCCATAGGAAAAAGTTGGCAAATTCAGTGTTTTTCTAATGAAGCACATTAGTGCCAAGAACTGGGCACAGAAACCTCCCTTTTAGTGACAGATTTAAGAAAACATTCAACTGTGGCAAAAATGTTGGGGCATTTTACAGACTAGAATACACTTTTTCCGAACCACTTCTAAACTGAGAAATAAAACATGTTAGGGTCCCTCCCTCTCCTTTAAGGAACTCATGGAAAAGCTTTAAGGATAACACTGAAGGCGAAAGAAGATGACCAAAAAAAAAAAAAAAAAAAAAAGTAGAAAATAAAATGCCACAAAAAGAGCTGTGATATGAAAAGGACACCTCCAGAGGCTAAGTCCAAGAGTGAATTTTAGAAAACCATCAATAAGAGCGAGGGCAAGAAACAATCTTTATGGGGGCACCTGGTGGCTCAGTTGGCTAAGTGTCTGCCTTCGGCTCAGGTCATGCTCCCAGGGTCCTGGGATCGTGCCCTGTTTCAGGCTCCCTGCTCAGCGGAAGTTGGCTTCTCCCTCTCCCTCTACTGCTCCCCCTCGTTGTTTGTGCTCTCTTGCTCGCTCGCTCTCTCAAATAAATAGATAAAATCTTAAAAAAGAAAAAGAAAAAGAATCTTTATGGCCTCAGAGGTGAAGTAACATCTAAAGGTGAAACAAGCCGAGGAAAATGTAATTTTTCCTACACCACTAAGACTTAATGAGATGTAACCCTAGTGTTCCTGGGCTTTGGTTTCTTTCACTGAAAAGGAAGATGCTGGATTAGGTCAGTGGTTCTCAAGTCTGTAGTGTGTGTCAGAATCACCTAGAAGGCTTCTTCAAACACGACTGCTAGGCTTCACCCACAGAGATTCAGAAGGTCTGGGATGGGCCCTGAGAATCTGGATTTATAACAAGTTTCCACATGATGCTGAAGGTGCAGGTCTGAGAATCACATTCTGAGAACACTGGCCTGGAAGTTCTCTTCATAGAGGCCGCAGGCCTGAAATTTCTATGATTTTATGCATGTGAATGCCAGGAGAAAATACAGTCCTACTGGTCAGTATGAAAAATTTTAGAAGAATATACAGTCTATCATATGTTTTTTTCCTCCCCCTAATGTAATCTTTATGTCCAACGTGGGGCTCCAACTCACGACCCCATGATCAAGAGTCGAATGCTCTACCAACTGAGCCAGCCAGGTGCCCCCATCATCATACACGTCTTCATAGATGCAAATCTCTATTGGTATTTTTCAGTCTCTAAGATTTATCTTTTATAATGCTTAGCATAGCATAATGCAAGGAGGATCCTTAACTAAATAGTCTTTATTATTTATTTATTTATTTAATAAGATTTTATTTATTTGACAGACAGAGATCACAAGTAGGCAGGGAGGCAGGCAGAGAGAGAGGAGGAAGCAGGCTCCCCACCCAGCAGAGAGCCTGATGCGGGGCTCGATCCCAGGACCCTGGGATCATGACCTGAGCTGAAGGCAGAGGCTTGAACCCACTGAGCCACCCAGGCGCCCCTAAATAGAGTCTTTAGATGATTGTGGTA
Organism: Enhydra lutris kenyoni; assembly: GCF_002288905.1. Classification (NCBI taxonomy): domain Eukaryota; kingdom Metazoa; phylum Chordata; class Mammalia; order Carnivora; family Mustelidae; genus Enhydra; species Enhydra lutris. The sequence continues at coordinate 4,676,299 of NW_019154114.1, forward strand.
AGTTTCTCACAGGTTCAAGATCTGATTGGATCAAAGGTGATCTAGAATTAAGAGTATGTCAATAGCTATATAGCTAAGTAATTATATCACTTTCCCCCAGCTTTAAAAAAAAGACTTGAGGGGGCACCTGGGTGGCTCAGTCATTAAGCATCTGCTTTCGGCTCAGGTCATGATCCCAAGATCCTGGGATCGAGCCCCGCATCGGACTCTTTGCTCAGCAGGAAGCCTGCTTCTCCCTCTCCTACTCCCCCTGCTTGTGTTCCCTTTCTCTTCCTGTCTCTGTCAAATAATGAATAAAATCTAAAACAAAACAAAAGCAAAAAACTGAGGATTGTTCTCTGTCTTCTCTGCCCTGGAAGCAGCTCTCCTGCCACAGCCCCTCAACCCCTGAAAATGTCTGCCTGTGCAAGGGTGTCTCCAACTCCTTCTTGGTCAGGAGCACCTCTCGGGTGTTGAGCCAATCACTGTCTGGACCAGCCACTGGAGACACTGACACATGAGAGCCTTGGCGGCTTGGCAGCTCCACATCCCCTGACCTTACTTATCCCTAGCCATAGCTTCCCAACCAGCGCCCTTTCAAGGGGTATCAACATAGAAGTCAAATTCATCGGGGCTGGGGCTGCCACGGTAGGGGTGGCTGGCTCTGGGGATGGAACTGGGACTTTGCCTGGGAGCCCCATCATTGGTTATGCCAGGAACCCCTCTCTGAAGCAATAGCTCTTCTCCTACCCCATTCTGGGTTTTGTCCTCTTGGGGGGCCTTGGGGCTCTTCTGCACGATGGTGACTTTTCTCATCCTCTTCACCATGTGAGGAGCCTTCTCCACCTCCTATGTCTCACCTGCTCCGTACACTCCTTTTCCTATATCTACCCAGGCGCCACCTAGGCTCCCCTATTTATTTATTTACTTACTTATTTTTAAAGTGAATTTGGGGCGCCTGGGTGGCTCAGAGGGTTAAGCTGCTGCCTTCAGCTCGGGTCATGATCTCAGGGTCCTGGTACCCTGCTCGGTGGGGAGCCTGCTTCCCCCACCCCACCTGCCTCTCTGCCTACTTGTGATCTCTGTCTGTCAAATAAATGAATAAAATCTTGGAAAAAAAATAAATAATTAAAAAATGATTTTTAAAAAAAAAGATTTTATTTAAAAAATGATTTTAAAAATAAAATGAATTTAACTTAGGGGCAAGTGACTGGCTCAGTTGGAAGAGCATACAACTCTTGTTTTTTTAAAAGATTTTATTTATTTGAGACAGAGAGAGATCATAAGTAGGCAGAGAAGCAGGCAGAGAGAGTGCTTAAGTGAGAATTCTCAATTTAAACAAAAGGAAAAGGGGAGGGCACCTGGGTGGCTCAGTGGGTTGAGCCTCTGCCTTTGGCTCAAGTCATGATCTCTGGGTCCTGAGATGGAGCCCTGCGTGAGGATCTCTGCTCAGCAGGGAGCCTGCTCACCTCCCCTTCCCTGCCCCACCCCTCTGCCTACTTGTGATCTCTCTCTGTCCAATAAATAAATAAAATCTTAAAAAAAAAAAAAAAGGAGGGACGCCTGGGTGGCTCAGTTGGTTAAGCAGCTGCCTTCGGCTCAGGTCATGATCCCAGCGTCCTGGGATCGAGTCCCACATCGGGCTCC
>NW_019154114.1:4678024-4801284 GCF_002288905.1 Enhydra lutris kenyoni
AAAAAAAAAAAAAAAATCCTTTAAAAAAAAAAAAAAGGAAAAAGGGGCACCTGGTTGGCTCAGTCGTTAGGCATCTGTCTTCAGCTCAGGTCATGGTCCTGGGGTCCTGGGATGGAGTTCCATGTCTGGCTCCCTGCTCAGCTGGAAGCCCGCTTCTCCCTCTCCCACTCCCCCTGCTTATGTTCCCCCCCTCGCTGTTCTCTCTGCCAAATAAATAAATAAAATCTTTAAAAAAAAAAATGAGGGCACCTGGGTGGCACAGTCGCTTAAATGTGGGATTCTTGATTTCAGCTCCAGTCATGATCTAATGGCTCATGAGATTGAGTCCTGTGTAGGGCTCCGTGCTCAGCAGGGAGTCTGTTTGGGATTCTGTCTCCCTCTGGCCCTTCCCCCACCCCCATGCTCTCCCATGCATGCTCTTTCTCTCTCTCAAATAAATGAACATATCTTTTTTTTTTTTTTAAGATTTTATTTACTTATTTGACAGAGAGAGAGAGAGAGAGATCACAAGTAGGCAGAGAGAGAGGGGAAGCGGACTCCCTGCTGAGCAGATTCCTGATGTGGGTCTCAATCCCAGGACCCTGAGATCATGATCTGAGCCAAAGGCAGAGGCTTAATCACCCACTTACCACTACTTAATCACCCAGGTACCCCAATAAATGAACAAATCTTAAAAACAAAATGGTGAAAGGACACAGGGAGTGAACTTAATGGTTATAATATGCTCAGCAACTCCTCTGGGGTTTGAGTGGGCAGTACCTGAAGGGAGGTCCAGCTAGAATGAGCTCTCCGAGACCCACCAACCTGGCCCTGGGACTGCGTGCCTACAACAGAGCAAGGACTCTCATTCACACCCTTATCTCCTACGACAGAGATGCAGAGAGAGAAGACAGAGAACAGTTGACGCAGGTTCACCAAGGGCTGAAACAGAAGATCCCAGAAGTCTCTGGTCATCCCTGTCCTTCCTGTTTATATGAAAAGCAAGTCCAGCATTTTCCTGTACCACAAACCAGAAAACACAGGCCTTTGGCCAAAGAACCCTGGAGTTTCCTCTTTCTTCCTATGTAGCTTGGCAATAGTTTCTGGGGGGACCCTAAATTCTAAGAAGACTGAGAGCCTCTACTACTCTGCCTCTGGATACACCTGGCTTCACCAGCCTGCATTCATGCCATGGGGATGGCAAGCAATCAAACGGCCACGGTAGCTTGATCCCCTGGCACTAGCCGTCTGTTAAAGGGTTGGCTTAGGCTGACTTCTAAACTAAATCTGAAAGCCGTTACCTGCCCTCCTAAGAATCTAGTGTCTAACTCTTGTCACACATCCTTAGACAATGCTCTCTGAAAAAGACAAACCATCTACAATATTTGGCCAAAATGTACATGCCCCCAAATTAACCATCAGACTCACGTTCTTGCAAACTCCAATGACCATTTATCTTTACCAACACACTGGGCCAGAGATGCCAGACATTCTTTTCTCCTCAGAACAAGGGGGACAAGTAGCAGAGGCTCGGATTCTCCACCATGGTAGTGGCCAGGAGGAGGGGTCAAGCCTCATGGCATACAAGCCCCTGGGCCCCGAGATCACTGACTGCATTAGAGAAATATTTTGTTCTTACCACTTTACATAATACAACTTCTCTGTCAATTAATTATATGTTACTTGAATTGTGACCCAAGTCTTTTCTCATCTACTTTGTAATGTATGTGATCTCTAGTCTCTTCAGTTGAACTGTACAATCTGAAGGCAGGCAGGGCTCTGATTCAACACTGCTCTGAATGTATAGAAAGACATCAGGACAGTGCCTGGCATAGAGAAGGCAGTGTTAAAAAAAAAAAAAAAAAAAGTAACTGCTGGATAAATATTTACTGGCTTGTTTTCCTATTCAATTAGATTCTGATTTACATAAGAAAAAGAGAAAAAAAGTCACCTACAGTTGACAGGGAAGAGTAGCCCAAAAGCAATTGCAGGAGAACAGCTCAGGAAGCCCTGCCCTGTCTACTCCTTCCCAAGGAGGCAGAGATGTGAGCAGACAGTCCTGTGGACCCTGTCAGAGAGCCTCCCTGCCTTCCCACACACAAGATTGCAAAATGTGGCAGGAAGGGTGTGCACTTGATCTAGGGAAGGACTGACAAAACATGGGAAATGGCAGCCTTGCTACACACCTTCCTGTCCTCTCTGAGGTGCTCTGTGCCACGGAAATGGAAGAACAAACACATCAGTTACAATCCGTTTCCTACTGCCCAAATCTTTGAACTCTGACTTCAAACAGGCCAACCTGACATTGCACGAAAAGTCTGTGTGCTGCCACGGCGAGTACCACATTGCACGGCATATAATAATCTCCAGCCCCTGTGAGGGGCCAACTCTTAAAGCGTTTGCTTCATTTTTGTTCAGGGAGTTACTTATGGAGGTGAGGAAGGCTGGAGCATTTCTTCCCACAGCTGTAGCACGCCCCCAGTGGGCCCCCCCCCAGCATAGAGGAGAGCAGTGACATACGAGGACCACCCAGAGGGAGACACAACCTGCCCTTGCTACGGCCTGACTGTCCATACCTAGAGCCTTCACAGATATCTGCCGCGTCAGTGGAGGGGGGATATTGATGCACACAAGATCCACGTCTTGATGCAGCAAGACATCATCAGTCCGGCTGGTGTAGAAGGTGATGTTCATCTCCTCGGCAAGCTGCTTTGCCTCCTCCTCAGTCTTCCCCCACAGGGCCTCCACGGTGAACCCTTCTGCCCTCAGCAGTGGGACCAGAACCCGGGCGGAGCTGCCGGTCCCAAACACGCCCACTCCTGGGAGCATCTTCATGCCGGTTTCTCTGTTCACCAGCTCATCTCCTCACAAGAGCCTCCAGCATGAATACGAACTTCCCACAGTCCTGGTCAAACATGGCTCCTGGAACAGCAAGCATTATACTGGCTATTAGTGGACGGCACCCTCAGCTGAGGCTACCTTCTGGACTTATTCGGAAGCAACAAGTTCTCTGCCACAAAAGCACAAATGAAACACTGCTCTAGAATGAAAAGCTGCAAACCTTTTCCCATAGAGACTTAAGGATATCAGCAATATCCATCTACTGGCAGAAGGAAGAATGAAAAATGAGGAAAGTTGAGTTCAAATCTCTCTTCTGTTCTGTTTCTTTATGTTTTGTGTTTTGTGTGACTCTGGTCTAATCATTTATCCATCAGGGCCATAACTGTAAAAGTTCATGAAGCTATGATATTATACTGGGAAAGGAAAAGATGGGAAACAAAAACCAGTACAAGCTGGAAGAGAACTACCTAGGCACTACACAGATTATAACTTAAAAATTTATGGTAGCATAGGAAAGTATTCATTATAAACAAAAAATAACAACAACAACAACAAATGATTTCAACTACCAAACTGGCAACAACAAGTTTAACATGTTATTTTTCGTATAAAGACATTTTTTATAAAGACTCCACCACTGGGGCGCCTGGGTGACTCAGTTTTTAAGTGTCTGCCTTCCCCTCAGGTCATGATCCTGGGGTCCTGGGATCGAGCCCCAAGTCGGGCTACTTGTTCAGCAGAGAGTCTGCTTCTCCCCCCATCCCTCTGCCACTCTCCCTAGCTTGTGCGCGCGCGCTCTCTCTAATAAATAAATAAATAAAATCTTAAAAAAAAAAAAAAAAAGGAAAGAACAAAACTAAACAAAAGTCTGGACACCGAGGAGGGCATGTGATGTAATGTGCACTGGGTATTGAGTCTCAGGCCTGTACCTCTGAAGCCAATAATACAGTATATGTTAATTAACTGAATTTAAACGAAAAAAGTTTTTAAAACTTAACAACAAAACAAAACAACAACAACAAACCTAAAGAAAAGTCATCCTGGAAACCAAGATGAGATTTGGGTGTGCTCAGGGTACCTGGTTTCCCCCCATAGCAGCCCATCTACTAACCCAGTGGTCCCAACTCTGGCTGTGTATTAGGTACTGATAACTCCAGACCCACTGAGTCAGAGTAGAGGGATGAGGCTGTGTCACTATCAATTTCTTTTCAAGTTAAATTCTTTTTTTGTGACAAAATACACATAAAATTTACCATCTTAACCACTTGTAAGTGTACAGGTTCAGTGATATGAAGTACGCTCATATTGTGCAACCGTTAACCACCATCTACCTCCAAAACTCTCCATCTTGCAAAACTGAAACTCTGTACCCATTAAACTCCTCATCCCAATCCCTCTCGTCAGCCCTGGCAACCACCATTCTACTTTCTTGTTGTTTTAAAAGTATATCTATATTACTCTAGGTACTTTGCAGAAGGGGAATCATACAGTATTTGTCTTTTTGTGGTTGGCTTATTTCACTTAGTGTAACGTCCTCCAAGTTCATCTATGTTGAAGCATGTGTCAGAATTTCCTCCCCTTTTAAGATCAAATAATATTCCATTCCATGTATATACCATATTTTGCTTATCTATTCATCTGTACACAGACATTTGGGCTGCTCCCATGTTTTGGCTATTGGAAATAATGTTACTATGAACATGGGTGTTTGAATCTCTCGTCAGGACCACCCCCCGCCCCAAGACTCTGCTTTCAATTCTTCTGGGTTTATACCGGGATATATAATTGCTAGATCATATGGTAGATTCTTAATATATTTTTTAAGATTTTATTTGTTTATTTGACAGAGAGAGAGATCACGAGTAAGCAGAGAGGCAGGCAGAGAGAGAGGGGGAAGCAGGCTCCTTGCTGAGCAGAGAGCCCGATGCGGGACTCGATCCCAGGACCCTGAGATCATGACCTGAGCCGAAAGCAGAGGCTTAACCTACTGAGCCACCCAGGTGTGCCAGATTTTTAATATTTTTTAAAAAATATTTTATTTGTCAGAGAGAGATCAAGCGTGCACAAGCAGGGGGAGCAGCAGGCAGAGGGAGAAGCAGGCTCCCTGCGGAGCAGGGACCCTGATGTGGGATTCCATCCCAGGACCCTGGGATCATGACCTGAGCTGAAGGCAGATGCTTAATCAACTGAGCCACAGAGGCACCCCCCTATAGTAGATTTTTAATTTTTTGAGGAACCACCAAACTGTTTTCCACTGGGTCTGTACCATATACTTTATTTTATTTTTTAAAGGTTTTATTTATTTATTTGACAGAGATCACAAGTAGGCAGAGAGGCAGGCAGAGAGAGAGACGGAGGTGCGGTGGGGGCGGGGGGTGGGGAGCAGGCTCCCTGCTGAGCAGAGAGGCCGATGAAGGGCTTGATCCCAGGACCCTGGGATCATGACCTGAGCTGAAGGCAAATGCTTAACTAAGTCTCCCAGGTGCCCCTGCTGTTTGATGCTACTGTAAACAGAACTGTTTTCTTTCTCTTTCTTTCTCTCTCTCTTTTTTTTTTAAGATTTTATTTATTTATTTGACAGAGAGAGACACAGTGAGAGAGGGAACACAAGCAGGGGGAGTGGGAGAGGGGGAAGCAGGCTTCCCACCAAGCAGGGAGCCAGATGTGGGGCTCGATCCCAGGACCCTAGGATCATGACCTGAGCTAAAGGCAGAGTTAACCCACTGAGCCACCCAGGCACCCCCTTTTTTTTTTTTTTTTTTTTAAGATTTATTCATTTATTTTAGAGAGAGAGAGAGAGCGAGTGTGTGCAGGAGGAGGGACAGAGGGAGAGATGGGGAGAGAAACAGAATGACCACTGAGCGAGGATGTTAGGCTTGATCTGACAATACCGAGTTCATGACCTGAGCTGAAATCATGAGTTAGATGCTCAACCGACTGAGCCACTCAGGTACCTCTGGAATTGTTTTCTTAATTTCATATTCAGGTTGATCATCTCTTTTGCTTCTAGTGTAGATACAAATGTACTATGTAAACTACATGTCTATCCTAGGGGTTGGTTTGCCAGTACAGCCTGCTTGGCCCTACCTGAAGGATACCTGTGCTTTTGTGAACCAATGAAATAAGTATGACTTGGGCTGCCTCTAACTCCAGATCCCTATCAGCCTCCTGGCCTTGTGTCTCTACTCTCTGGGACTGTAGATCTTGGCTTGCCCCCTGCACTCTACTGTTGGGTTTCATTTCAGTCATCATTCTTTCTAATAATGATGAATAATGTCTATAGACTCTCAGCTGTTTTTTTCCACTTTGCTGATAAATCTGCCCTTACAGACTTCCTGTATGGCTAAAAACAGGTCACAAAGTATCTTTTATAATCATCATGTCCTGGACTTCTTGAGCTATAGTGGTCACCTTCTGCATTTGCAGTTTTGTTTTTGCTTTGTTGTTGTTTTGGCTACTTACATATGATTAATATCCTGGGAGCTTGAAGTTTCTGCATAAGTTTTGTGGGTCATTAATTACCAACAGCTTTAAGGGCCAGAGGAGTGACACAACCACTATAAACAAGGACATCCATGTTCTCTCTAAATTCATGCCCAGGGCAAACTTCCTCCTCTCTCCCATCTCATTTCTCTATGCTCTAGTTATATTTGGGTGTATGTATGCATTGGTGGCTTAAAATAACAGAATGGATTAGAAGACAATTTAATAACCTCTGTTTTACTGACAGTGACTTAAAGGGTAGCTTCACCAACACCCATAAACGGGCATCAGCTGGCCTCTGAGGAAGCCAGATGGCATGAAGCTAGGCAGGCTTGATCACTAGGTATTTCCTGTTCAAGCAGGCAGAGCTGGTTTCCCTTATTTCAGTGACTACCCTTTCTAACCTCTAAAACTTCCCTACTCCCTGCCTTTAACATCCTTATATATATATACCTTTTGGGTCCTCCAGAGATCTCCATCAAGTCAGCCCTGCCGACACATGCACTCTAATCACCACACGCTGATCAGGAATGAAGGGTGGAAAGTGACCTGACAGGACTTTGCAAGGCTGTGGGGAAGACAGCACAGAGGTGAGATGCATGGAATCTACAATCACTTTGCCTGGCTCAAGTCCCGGCTCTACCACTTATCAGCTAGGTAACCTCAGGTAAGTTTTTAAATCATCGCCCTTCTGTTTCCTCAACTGTAAAATGGGACAGTTAAATCTACCTGATAGGGGAGTTAAAGATTAAATGAGTTAATATTTGTGAAGCTTTTATAACAGGGCCTGGCCCATAGTTAAGTCTCTGCATACCTCATTTTAGAAAAGATTTCTCCAACTTCAAAAGTCGTGTAGGGGGCGCCTGGGTGGCTCAGTGGGTTAAGCCGCTGCCTTCGGCTCGGGTCGTGATCTCAGGGTCCTGGGATCGAGTCCCGCATCGGGCTCTCTGCTCAGCAGGGAGCCTGCTTCCCTCTCTCTCTCTCTCTGCCTGCCTCTCTGTTTACTTGTGATCTCTCTCTGTCAAATAAATAAATAAAATCTTAAAAAAAAAACAAAAAAAAAAAACAAAAAAAACCCCACAAAAGTCGTGTAGGAACATAAAGAATATTCTGAGCTAAAATGCAGTAAAGTACGACAGTGGAACATACGGTACATCTAAGTCCACACAATCCCGTTCTGCAGATGACGATACAGAAGCTCAGAGAGGCTAGGTAACCTTTCTAGGGTTCTGCAGCTGGCTGTATGTGACCGAACGGCCATAACCAGCTGTGAAACCCTGGGCAGGTTACTTAGCTTCCCTGACCCTCTGCAAAAACACAAGTTTTGTATGTGTGGAACAACTCTTCTTTCATTCTTTTGTGCTAAAAAATGAGCCAGGAAAGTTCATTCTGTTGTCTGGCTTGGCAAGTGCTCGCCTCAGATCCACCACTCAAACCAGTGCTGATTGTTCATACATCACGCCTTTATTGAGGGCCCAATGGGAAGGCTGTGGAGACAAAAGAATGAAAAACAGCCCAGATTTTGGGGGCAAAAAGTCAGAAAGGTGTGCAGGAGCCAGAGCTGGTGGCACCAAGCACTAACCTTAGGAATTTGGGCTTTCATAGGTGGGTATGCTTAAATGCTGGTGTGCCCCACCTTCCCCACCTGATCTCCTCTTGGCCCTGCTCTCTCAGGAGTCATAAGGCCAATTTCTAAGGCTCTATGCTATGGGTTCACCCAATGGGAAGCACCAGGAGGGGATCAGAGAGCAGGAAGAGAGATAAATGGATGGAAGGATGAACTTATTTATTCTCTGCCTTCTCTCTACCAGGATGTGGTTCTGGCAGGGCCTGTGTTCCTTGACAGGGTCACAGTACCTACTAAGGACCCCTCTCCTATAGCAATAGCTTTTACTGGTTCTGGTATCCGTACCCTCTTCCCACTGTGCTGGAGGCGGTAACAATGACTACTAGCGGTAGCCAGTTCCTGGGTGCCCCACCATCCCTTGTAGGTTTGTTTCCTTCGCTGCTCACACCACTGTAAAAAACCCCTTCATTAAAGGCTTTTCAGTGAACCCTTTTAGTGTGCTGCCTGGACTCTAACATAGTAAGCAATTAAGAACCACTCAAATTTTTTAACGTGAATTAGGTGGAAAAGAGTTTAACAGACTGTAGACAAAAAGTCAGTTAGGTACAAGTAAAAGATAAGGAGGGTTTGATGGAGGGAATGAAATGGAGCAGACTGTGTGCATTTGTCAAAACACTCAGAACTGTAAGAAGAGACTCCCCACCACGGAGGGCAAATCCAATCTGACCCCCCTGGAACACAGTCACATCCATTCCTTTATCTATGGCTACTTTTGTAATACAACAGCAAAAAGTAGATGACACATCAATCAAACAGCCCACAAAAATAAAAGATATTTACCATCTGGCCCTTTACAGAAAACGTTTGCCAATTCCTGCCATATCCCATGGGTTATGAAGCTAGGAGCTCCAAGTGACAAAATATAGTCATGAAGGTAGCCAGGATTATGATAAAAAGAACATCCTACCTCATTGTGTGTGTGAGGAGTCACAGATTCTGGGAATTAGTGCACAACGTCAGAGAGGTCATTTATTCCGTAAGCAGCCTGAATAGGAGTCAGATCCTGGGAAGAAGGTATCTATGAATCCTTTCCTACCAGATGCAACACACAGAACAAAAACTTGTATTTCTCAACCTCTCTTGCAAAAAAGATGTATCTTAAGAAGATAAATATAGGGAGTGCCTGGGTGGCTCAGTGGGTTAAAGCCTCTGCCTTCAGCTCAGGTCATGATCCCAGGGTCCTGGGATCGAGCCACACATCGGGCTCTCTGCTCAGCAGGGAGCCTCCTTCCCCCCACTCCTGCCTTCCTCTCTGCCTACTTGTGATTTCTGTCTGTCAAATAAACAAATCAAATCTTAAAAAAAAAAAAAAGATAAATATAGGAAGAAGGCACCATCTGGTAGAGCTTCTGGTAATGTTTTTTAAAGGAGGTAATCAATCTCCACTGACAGGGGGTATTTTCTCTCTTTCTATCTGAAATGCAGACAGTGTGGCTGGAGTTGCCATAGTCAGATGACCACCAGGAGGCAACCTGAGGATGGAACACAATTTCCTGCAGACATTGGCACAGAGATGGTGAATCACCCTCAAGGAACTCCCAGACAGTCATGTAAAGACATTTGTTACTCACTATAGGTATCTGTCATTCAGTATAGGTAGAGCAACAGAAATCTGTGTGTGGCACAGAGAACAGCCATCCTTAACAGGTCCACAGGTAGTGTGCAAGCAGGAAAAGGCTTCCTGGAAGAGAGGATGTAACAGGTCCAAGGTGGTCAGAAAGACAAGAGGTCACTCGACCTCTCCAACACATCCAACGACAAGACCCTCCCTTTATTGTCGGCTTGCTTCTGTTCTGGGACCATTTCAGTCAGAAAACTACTCTGTAGATGGATCTGAAGTCATTGGTCTTTTTTACATTGTGGAATTACCTGTGATGATTCTTTTTTTTTCTTTTATAAGATTTATTTCAGAGAAAGAGCGAGTGAGCACGAGTGGGAGGGGCAGAAGGAGAGGAAGACAGTCTTAAACACACTCCAAACTCTAGCATGGAGCCTGACTTGGGGCTCAATTTCACCACCATGAGAATTATGACCTGAGCCGAAATCAACAGTTAGGACACTTAACCCACTGAGTGACTCCGGCACATCTATCTGTGATTTTTTTTTTTGTTTGTTTTTGTTTAAAGATTTTTATTTATTTGACAGCGAGACAGCAAGTGCACAAGCAGTGGGAGCAGCTGGCAGAGGGAGAGGCAGGCTCCTCGCTGAGCAGGGAGCCCAATGCGGGGCTCGATTCCAGGACCCTGGGACCAAGACCTAAGCTGAAGGCCGACACTCAACCGACAGAGCCATCCAGGCACCCCTATCTGTGATGTTTCTAATGAAACTTTTCTATTTCCTTTACACTTCCTAGGTGGTCATAGGTCGTTTGCACAATGGCCACAATAACTACCTTTTTTTCATGCCATCAGATAGTGAATCACCTCACAATGACTCTGGACTTACTGCTCTGGCCAATGGCATAAGAGCAAAAACCAAGAGGTTTGAAAAATACATGTGTGTGAAGGTTTGCTCTCTTACTGCTCTTGGGTTCTCTTGGGCCATCGCTATGTGAATAAGCCTAGGCCATCCTTCTGGATCACAAGAGACATGTGACCAAAGTCATCCTCACTGCCCCATCTGACACAAAGCCAACTGCCAGTTATATGAGTGAGACCACCCCCAGGCCATCCAGTTCCAGCTGAGCAGACCCAGACCAGAACTACCACCCAGATTCCCCAAAGAATCATGAGAAAATCAAACCAGTACATTGTAAACCTTTAACTTACACAGGGTTATATGTCAATTACATCCCCATAAACCTGGGGAGAAAAGAATCATGAGAAATACTTGTTTTAAGCTACTAAATTGTGATGTTTGTTGTAACTGTTTGTTATACAGCAAAGCTTACTGATACACTCCTTTACAGACAGAACTCCATAATTCCCTCAGGTCTTCCTCATACTCTCTATCAGAAGAGTAGCCAAAATCAAGGCTGCTCTGGTTTGCCCACTCTCGGGTTTATCAACAATCCCCTGAAATAAGACCCCCCAGAACTAAATGCCATATCCTGAGCATACCCTGCCTTGGCCTTCTTCCTCTGGTTACTATACTCCTATTATGCAGTTTGCCTTCATTATAGACTTTGGACAGCCATGGCATCCTGACACACAGTACGATCTTTCACATGGCCTAATAAATACTCTGTACTTGTGTCATCAGGTTTTTATAATTTCTAATTGTGGTTAAGTACATATTAACATAAAATTTACCATCTTAACCATTTTTAAATGTACACTTCAGTGGCACTAAGATCATTCATATTGTTGCACAACCATCCTCACCATCCATCTGCCCAACTCTTTTTACCTTGTAAAACTCAAACTCTGGATCCATTAGACAACACCCGATACCCCTCAACCCCCAGCAACCACCAGTCTACTTTGCCTCTAAGAGTCTGACTCTCTAGGTAGACTATCTCATATAACTGGAATCACATAATACCATACTTTTGTGACTGGCTTATTTTACCTAGTATCAGGTCTTCAAGGGTCACCCATGTTGTAGCATGTGTCAAAACTTCCTTCCCTATTAAGGCTGAATAACATTCCATTGTACATAGACATCACAGTTTGCTTGTCCATTCATCCGTCCATGGACACTTGGGTTGCTTCACATCTTAACCACTGCGAATGATGTTGTTATGCACATGGGTGTACAAATTAGTTTTTTTGAATCAAAGTTTAAAATTTTCCTCTAATAAATGTCATTTAACTTGGGCACTTATTTACCAGTTGAGATCTTTTTGAATATTTATTAACTATTTGTACCAACTTTCTATCAGTTACAAACTTGATCAGCACGCTATGTCTTCAAGCCAAAATACTAACTTAAAATATTATATTGTTACCAAATGCACATACAAAGAGTCTGAACTGCCCAAATCTCAAGGCCAGCAGCCAACTGTTCATAGGTTAGGCACCCAGCACGATGAGTCATCAATAAATTGTTAGATAATGTCCTTTATAACCCATATACCTTTCAGTGTTCACCAGTTGTCTTTCCCTGTGTCCAGAGGCCATTTGTTTAATAAAATGTTCTAGTACTTCTCTGAGGAATCATCACTATCAGGCTTACCTTTGACAGCTGGGACAAATATTGCACGTCGCCCATCTTGGGGCATCTCCCTTTGCTTCATAATGCCTCAAGATTTTACTGAGAGTATATGGGGCTATAGCATGGTCACCTGCTAGTTTTCTCAGACCACAGTGATATAATTCAGATGGATCAGGAGAACAAAACTGTTCTGAGAACTGAGTATTCTACCTTCCCTGACCCTGCTTTTTCCAGCTAGGTTCCTCTCCCAACCCCACAGCTAGGTCTTTGATAAAAGGAGGAATATAATAGAGGTATTGAGTAGTTAATGTTTTCGCTGTCAGATTATTCTCTATTTATCCTAAGTACCTCCTGGTATATTTTTAAGAATTCTTTCGGGGGTGCCTGGGTGGCTCAGTTGTTGAGCGTCTCCCTTTGGCTTGGGTCATAATCTCTGGGTCCTGGGATCGAGCCCCAAATTGGGCTCCCTCCTCAGCGGGGAGCCTCCTTCTCCCTCTCCCACTCCCCCTGCTTGTGCTCCCTCTCTCGCTGTCTGTCAAGCGAATAAATAAAATCTTAAAAAAAGGGGCGCCTGGGTGGCTCAGTGGGTTAAGCTGCTGCCTTCGGCTCAGGTCATGATCTCAGGGTCCTGGGATCGAGCCCCGCATCGGGCTCTCTGCTCGGCAAGGAGCCTGCTTCCTCCTCTCTCTCTCTGCCTGCCTCTCTGCCTGCTTGTGATCTCTGTCTGTCAAATAAATAAATTAAAAAAAAATTATTAAAAAAAAATCTTAAAAAAAATTTTTTTTTAATTAACTGCAGGTTTTTTCAAGTGTCATTACTTGTTCTGAGATTGCGTCTCCCTGATCCTATTAGAAGCATCCAGCTCTTTAGAAGCTTGCAGATGGATAGAGTGTGGGTGGTTCCAGCCAAGCTGTTTAAAAATGTATCTTAATAGTTTGCCCTGTAACTATTCTTTTTTAAATTACAAATTATGCTTTCTATTTTTCAGCGCCAGGTTTCAAAAAGAGCCATTAGGGATTTCTATAGACAAAGTTACTGCCTTGTAATACTATCTCTACCCTCCAAGTCACACAAATGCAGTCAAATGATTTTCAGCTGAAGTTTTTTTGTTTTTTGTTTTTGTTTTTTTGTTTGTTTGTTTGTTTTTAAAGATTTTACTTATTTGACAGAAAGAGAAAGAGAGCACATAAGCAGGGGGAAAGGCAGACAGGGAGAGAGAAGCAGAGGGAGCAGAGAGCCTGATGTGGGGCTCCATCCCAGGACTCTGGGAGCATGACCTGAGCTGAAGGCAGACACTTAGCCAACTAAGCCATTCAAGCACCCCTCAGCTAAAGTATTAAATCATTAGTTCAATGGGGGAAAGGAAACTCCTAAAGAAATGGGTGTTTACAAAGTTTCTAGAAAAACATATCAGAACATATATATATATTTTTTAATTATTTATTTATTTGACAGGGGTCACAAGTAGGCAGAGAGAGAGGAGGAAGCAGGCTCCCCGCTGAGCAGAGAGCCTGATGTGGGGCTCGATCCCAAGACCTTGGGATCATGACTGAGCTGAAGGCAGAGGCTTCAAACCACTGAGCCACCCAGGTGCCCTTCAGAACATATTTTTAAGACCAAGAGTCAGGTATGGATTTCTTGAACAGGATATAAAAAGCATAATCCACCAATAAGTTGTATTTCAAACTGAAAAAAAAATTCTGTTCATACAAAGACACCATTAGACAAAATGAACAGGTAAGCCAGAGACTAGGAAAAAATACTTGTCAAATATATACTGTATGTAACAAAGAACTTGTATGCAGCAGGACTCCTACAAAACAACAATAAAAAATGAACAACCCAAACTTTTAAATATGTTAAAAGACTGGGGCACCTGGGTGGCTCAGTCAGTGGGGCGTCTGCCTTCAGCTCATGTCATGATCCCAGGGTCCTTGCTCAGCAGGGAGCCTGCTTCTCCCTCTCCCTGCCATTCCCTTGACTGTGAGCTCTCTAGTGTGCACACTCTGTCAAAAAAATAAATAGAATCTTTTGGGTTTTTTTTAAGATTTTAATTTTATTTATTTTGAGAAAGCGACCACAAACAGGTGGAGGAGAGATGGAGAGGGAGAAGCAGACTCCCCACTCAACAGGGAGCCCCATGTGGGACTCAATCCCAGGATGCTGGGAACATGACCCAAGCCGAGGGCAGATGCTCAGCCAACTGAGCCATCCAGGTGCCCCAATAAATAAAATCTTTAAAAAATAATAATAATATAAAAATGTTAGAAGACTTAAATAGTCTCAATACCAAAGATATAGGCATGGGTAACAAGCACATGAAAAGGCATTCCATGTCATTAGTCATTAGGGACACGCACATCAAAGCCACACTGAGATAACACACTAACGGCAAAAATAAAACAAAAGAGTGATAACATCAAAGTCTGGAGAGGATATGGAACAAAGGGAACTGTCATACATTGTAGGTGGAGGTGTAAGACAGTACAATCAATCACTTTGGAAAACTGTCAGTTTCATATCAAGTCAAACATATATTAACCCGTGACACAGCAACTCTACTTGTTGATATTTATCCAAGAAAACAAAAACATATGTCCATAAAAATGAATATAAAATGTTCACAGCAACCTTATTCATCATAGTCCCAAACTGGAAACAGACCCAAACGTTTATCAATAGGTGAACAGATAAACAAGTTATGGTATAGTCATTCAATGAAACAGAGTAAAGCAATAAAAATGAATGAACTATGAATACAAGCAACAACATCTATGAATCTTAAAAATCTGCTGAGTAAGGGGCACCTGGGTGGCTCAGTTGGTTAAGCAACTGCCTTCAGCTCAGGTCATGATCCTGGAGTCCGGGGATCGAGTCCCACATCAGGCTCCTGCTAGGCAGAGAGTCTACTTCTCTCTCTGACCCTCCCCCTTCTCATGAGCGCGCTCTCTCTCTCTCAAAAAAATAAAATATTAAAAAAAAAAACATGTTGAGTGAAAGATGCCAGGCATACATACATACCAAGAATCCCACC
Source organism: Enhydra lutris kenyoni (assembly GCF_002288905.1). NCBI lineage: Eukaryota > Metazoa > Chordata > Mammalia > Carnivora > Mustelidae > Enhydra > Enhydra lutris. Next base: position 4,693,084 of record NW_019154114.1, read on the forward strand.
ATACTATAGGATTCCGTTCATCTGAAGTATAGGAAAAGGCAAACCTTATTTATAGTGATAGTAGTCAGAAGGTGTTAGTGGTGGTGACTGAAGTGGTGGTGGGGGTACAGGACTGACTGGAAAGAGGCACAAGGAAACATTCTAGAGTGATGGAAACATTCCGCATTCTGTGTTACCTTGTGCTTACATGGTGACACAACTGTAACAACTAAGCAAACTGAACACTTCAGATCTGTACATTAATAGTAAGTAAATTATACTTCCATTTTTAACCACCATAAGTTGTTGTGTTTAAGAACACAGACCAAGGGGCGCCTGGGTGGCTCAGTGGGTCAAGCCTCTGCCTTCAGGTCAGGTCATGATCTCAGGGTCCTGGGATCGAGCCCCACATCTGGCTCTCTGCTCAGCAGGGAGCCTGCCTCCCCCCGCCCTCTGCCTGCCTCTCTGCCTACTTGTGATCTCTGTCTGTCAAATAAATAAATAAAAACTCTTAAAAAAAACACAGAACAAGCTTTTCACATCTTTAAGACTCAGGCTCGTAATCAAACAAAATGGATTTATGTGAATTAAAAGTCTCTTTTCTCAAGAACAACATAAAAACCTTGTCAACTTTTGGAGATGTCAACAGTATAGAGACAATGTCTGCAGCCAAGAGCATAAGTTTTCTGAGGAATTAACTTCAAGCTAAGGTCAATGATCTAGTCAGTCTGAGCATTTCCTAAGGGTTTCTGAAGAGAGCCCTTTCCTCGCCCCCCCTTTTTAAAAAGATTTTACTTATTTACTTGACAGAGACCCAGCGAGAGAGGGAATACAAGCAGGGGGAGTGGCAGAGTTCGGAGAAGCAGGCTTCCCGGCCAAGCGGGGAGCCCGATGCGGGGCTTGATACCATGACCTGAGCCGGAGGCAGACAACTTAACAACTGAGCCACCCAGTCTCCCCGAAGATGGCACTTTCCACTAACCAATGTCAAACTGGGCAAACTGCAGAGCTGCAGGTGTTAGGTAAATAAGTCCTCTCCACTCACGAACAACTCACACTAGGGAAGGGAAGGCTCAAAAGGAATTCTGTATTTCTTTAGGCAAGTAATGTTAATAATGGCTCTAAGTAAGAAATGATGTGTAACAGTTTGTGGTTATAGCTGTATAAGTTGGGCAATAAGACTTGGCACACAACAAGAGTTAGAAGCCTTCACTCAGTGCCCACCCCCACCACTCCCCAGAACCAGCTCCACACCTGGAGTCCCCCAGCACAAGCAGCCGCCCCAAGCTGTGCATCCTTAGGGCATCCCTCCCTCCTCTAAGACAACTCTACAGACTGCCACAGACCTCTGACCCTTGAGACATTCCAAAGGGCCAGTATCAAGAGGCTAGATTTTTCTGCAGATGAATTTTTCCAGTAATTGTATCTTCATATAAAATATGCTAAGGGGCACGTGGGTGGCTCAGTGGGTTAAGTGTCCAACTCTCAATTCTGGCTTGTGTCATGATATCAGGGTGGTGAGATCGAGCCCCACATAGGGTTCCATGCTCTCACAGAGTCTGCTTGAGATTCTCTTTCTCCCTCCGCCCCTCCTGCCAATCGCATGCTCTCTAGCCCTCTCTAAAGATAAATAAATAAATACACACACACACACACACACACACACACACACACACACTTTTTTTTTTTTTAAAAGCACTGTGGCCAGAGGGAGTCCAGGGCCCTCAACCTAATTTTTAAAAAAATTTTTAGCAGAGGGAGAGGGAGAAGCAGGCTCCCTGTGAGGTGGGGCTTGATCCCACAACTCAGGATCATGACCCTGAGCTGAAAGCAGACACCTAACCAACTGAGCCACCCAGGTGCCCCTAAAAACCAAGTGGTAATTGGCAGACACTCCTTACCTAACAATATTTCTTCAGTATAAAATGGGTCCAGGGGTACCTGGCTGGCTCAGGCAGTAGAGCATGTGACTCTTGACCTCGGGTCTTGAATTCAAGCCCCAAGACAGGCACAGAGCTTACATCAAAAAAGCAGGGATGCCTGGGTAGCTCAGTGGTTAAGTGTCTGCCTCTGGCTCCGGTCACGATCCCAGGGTCCTGGGATCAAGCCCCTCATCAGGCTCCCTGCTGAGCAGGGAGCCTGCTTCTCCCTCTCCAGTTCCCCCATGACTTATGTTCCCTCTCTTGCTATCTCTCTCTGTCATAAATAAATAAATAATCTTTTTTTAAAGATTATTTATTTATTTATTTGAAAGAGAGAGAGAGAGAGAGAGATCACAACTAGGCAGAGAGGCAGGCAGAGAGAGAGGGGAAAGCAGGCTACCTGCTGAGCAGAGAGCCTGATGCGGGGTTCAATCCCAGGACCCTGAGATCATGACCTGAGCCAAAGGCAGAGGCTTAATCCACTGAGCCACCCAGGTGCCCCAATAAATAAAAAATCTTAAAAAAAAAAAACAAACCAAAAACTGTATACAAAAAGGTAAAAAATAAAATTGAACAGGTCCAAAGGAAGTAGAAGTGTAAAACATTCAAAACCTCAAACTGCAATTGTGCAACTATCTTATGCTATGTATTCAAGGCATCATGGCCAACAACCCAACAGTACGGGTCATAAATACTTCAGCTACCTGGTATTTGTCAAATACTATTAAAATGTTGCAACATCCAAGGGCCAATTTTCATCCTTATCCCACTTTGATGCTGACAGCAGCAGCATCTGATACAGCATGTTCGAGTCTCTTTGAAACACTCTTTAACTTCCAGAACACAAATTTCTCCTGCTATTCTCTCTGGCTACTTCTCAATCCACTCTGCTAGCGTCTCCTGATAATGACTGTGGTAACCATGATGATCCTAGTCAGTCTCATGGCTTAAATATATATACTGTCTATTTTCTGAGGACTCCCAAAGGTTTTAGCAAGTCCTCTTTCTTAAGCTTCAGACTTGTATAAGCAACTGCCTATCAGATACTTCTACTTGGATTTTTTTTTTTTTTAAGTAGGCTCCAAACCCAAACGCAGGGCTTGAATCCATGACCTTGAGATCAAGACTTGAGCTGACATCAAGAGTCAGATCCTTAACCGACTGAGCCACCCAGGTGCCCCAGATGTTTATGTTAATGGGCATCCCAAACTTAAAATGTCCAGAATTAAGCTTCTGGAATCCTCCCATCCCCCACCAAACTTGCTCTTCCCACAATGGCTTCATCTCAGAAACTGGTAAAACAAAATTTCCAACAGCGCAACTTAAAATCTTGGAGTAATCCTTGATTCTCATTTTTTCTCTCACTTTTGATCCATTAACAAATCTTGCTGGCTCTCTACCTTTAAAATATATCCTGAATCCAAGCACCTCCCACGACTCCTGGTTGCTACCACCTCAGTTTAAGTCACAGCCACCTCTCTTGCCTACACTATTGCAAAAGCTTAACTGGCCTCTCAGATTCTACCCTGTCCCTCTACCCCACACTGTAACCCAATCTATTCTCAACATAGCACGGAGAGTGACTCAATTAAAATGTAAGTCAGAGCAAGTCACTCCTCTGCCCAAGCTCTCCACAGGCTTCCCATCTCTCTTGGAATAAGAGCCAAAGTCCTTCCACTGACCTACAAGGTCCCACACAATCTGTCCTCATCCCCTTCTTCTTTTATCTTTCTTACCCTACGTTCTATTTTTCTTCCCCTCGCTCACTCTGCTCCAGCCACATGGTTCAGTACTGAATGCATCTCAGACATGCCAGGTATTCTCCAACCTCAGGGCCTTTGTAGTTCCAGTTCCCTTTTCTGTACAGATATCCAATTGGCTTACTCTGTCTCTCACTTTCTTTAGGCCTGTACTTAAATGTTACTGTATGAGAAACAAGTTATTTCCTGTTTGTCTCTCCCAACCACTCTTGCTAGAATGTACTTCTTTCAGACAGGGAATTTTTTGTCTGTTTTATTCATTGTTGTATCCCCAGTGCTTAGAACAAGGCCTGATATATAGTGGGTGCTCAATAAATATTGCTAAAAATTTTCAGATCTTGTTCCTGCATGGTTAGTTAATAAACCAAGATATATATACTGAACTCATCAAAACTGTATACAATTCAGTGGTGTCTTGTGATATGTTCACCAATATAATACAGATTACTTATGTCACTAATCTAAGTGGTTTGAAGTAAAATATGATTAAACGGTTCAGAAAAGAAAACAAGCATATGATAACAGAATAGCTTTGCCTGTCACTTGGGATTAGGAAAATGAGAAGCTACTCAGTCTTAAACTACAACTTGACCTGCTAAGAGGGCGCACCCACCTGAACTGTCCCTCCAACTAACATCCCTCCTCCACATAACATGACTCATGCTTACTAGTCAGCTCCATCCCCTTGCAGTCAAGTTTCCTCCAACAGAGACACATACTGTATGTAAAGGGCCTTGTGACCACAATGACCCAGCACTAAGAGATTATGCTCAAATACCAGTAGACAACTGTGAAGGGAAGGCAAGTGAGAGGAGACTCAAACAGGTGACAGTTCCTAAGGAACCACTCTGCCTGCAGTGAAGCCTGCCCACCCCCACAGCCAGTCCATCACTACACTTCACCAACTGGACTCAATGTCCCTGAAATTCACCCACTGCTCTGGTTCCTGAACACAAACCTAATGTTTCTCCTGGTCCTGACCATTTCCTTCCCTAGACTTTAAGTGCCCCTAGGATAAAGCCCAAATTCTTTGATGAGGTTCACAAAGCATCTCCCAGCATGAGTGGGCCCCTTCTCCAACTCTCTACCCGATCACTTTCCCCTTACACTGGATTTAACATGCTAGCAGCTACCATATCTAACTCCTTCAGTCTTGGTCTGAGATTTTGGTCCAAGCTGTCTGCTGTGCTTGAAACAATCTTTTCTAACTTACTCAGGCTAACTCTTTAAGGTCTCCCCTCAAACACCACTTCTTTAGAGGCCCATGCCTAGGCTGGGTTAAGCAATTCAGCTCACAGTTCACAGCAGCCTGGGCTTTCTTTGGTTTTCAAAGTGCCCATCACACTTCACTGGGATCACCTATGTAGTGTCTGTCATGATAGCACGATCTCGCCTATCTCCTATACAATGCTGTCACTAGCACAAAACACAGTGGCTGACACGAAGTAGGTGCTCAGTAATGACTGAAGAATGAACCTAGGAATGAGTAAGTTCGAGAATGAATGAATCAGGAAGTCAGGTTAAAGCCTATCTAGGTGGTGCACTGACAAGAAGGCAACAACTTTTCCTGCCTAATTCCTTATTTGTGTTTCTAATTTAAATATTTCTTTTTTTTTTTTTTTAAGATTTTATTTATTTATTTGAGAGAGAGACAGTGAGAGAGAGCATGAAAGGGGAGAAGGTCAGAAGGAGAAGTAAAGTCCCCGTGGAGGTGGGAGCCCAATGCGGGACTTGACCCCGGGACTCCAGAATCAGGACTTGAGCTGAAGGCAGTCGCCCAACCAACCAAACCACCCAGGTGCCCTAAAATAAATATTTCAAAAATTACTTAAAATATTTAAAAATCTTAAGAGTATAAGCTACTTTGCTCTTTTTTTTTCTTTGAAGTAACCTCTATGGCCAACATGGGGCTTGAACTCACGACCCCAAGATCAACAGTCACACGCTCAACCAACAGAGCAGGTCCAGGCACTCAATTACAAGCTACTTTGAAAGATGCCCCAGAACTGATACTGTGGACCATTACCCTAGGAGAAGGGCACTGTGACTGAAAACCCAGGTGCAAAGGGATCTCTAACACGAGACCATAATTCTTGGGCATGATAAAAGAGATAAAACCATGAAGGCCAATTTTAAGTTTAATTGTTGTTTCGCAAAACTCAGGGCTTGTTGCGGAAATAAGCAGGAATGTCTTCTATGTGGCCTTAAACATCAGTCAGGTATCAAGAATTAATTAGGATGATGCATCTAATTGTCCCCCAGCCTGCCTTTTGGCGCCCCGACATCTGGAACTGAGCCAGTGTGGCAGACAGGCTGTCAATGTCAGAAAAGAAGAGTCAGACCCAAAGAGTAAAGACAACCACACCCCCACCATCAGAGCCTGGGCAGAAGAGGAAAGGGGACAGCGGGGGTGGGGCAGTGTCCGCACTGGAGGGCACTAATGAAAGACCTAACGACCTGTCCAATGAGGCAAAAGTACCCAAAGTACAAAAGGGTTGTACTAAATTGGGTCATAAAGGAAAAATTTAACACCCACAGGAGTATCTAGACTGCCTTTAGGTCTAAAAGTTAGTTTCAGCTGATGATTACAGTAGGAAAAAGTACTTACTTACCCACTATATTAATTCTTTATTGCTTTTGAAAATCCGGCAATAACAATTTTTTTTCCCCTAAGACTGCTTTAACAATGAGTTCCACCTTGACATCCCTCTGAAAATTCCATCCTCAGCTGTACTCTCTACCAGAGCAATGTTAAATAATCCTTTGATTTCACTACAACCTTCATGCAAACATTCCTAACTTCCAATTTCCAGCCTCAACAACTTGTTCCAGCTGTAGCTCTACTAAATGTATCTGTATCTACTAGAAATCCTCAATGAGTGACCTACCAGCTACTCCCATCCTGAACTGTCTTTCCTCTCAAACATGAACCTCATTCTGTCACTCCCACCCCTTTTAATGGCACACTATTCAGTCACCAGAGTCCTCTTCTCATTTGCTCCCTAATATTTAGAAGTGCCACAATGAGTCAGGCATTGTGCCAGGAGGTGGGCACAGAGCAGTGATCCAGACAGGCGAGGTCCCTGGAGTTTAGTTTCCATTTCCTCCTACACCCACAGCTGAATACCAAGGACTGATTTGATACAGGAACACACTGAGTGGTCAGAGATCTTTCACTGTGGCAGGCACGTGAACAAAGATTCTGCCTTTACTTTTAAACCACTGAGGTAAAGCACATTTGGCCATGATGCATGTGAAACAGTCAACCCTAGAGGGAAGAGTATTACATACTTTCGTTTTGATCTAGGGCCCAAGAAAGAAGAGAGCGAGTTTTTAATGATGATAAATGTTTTTCAGCGTGCACACCTAATTTACCGAAGTTTTCAATCTTCTACTTGGATAAAAATACTCCTCTTCTGAGAAAACTGGTATTTCTGTGGCAGAAAGAGACAGTCTAGAGGGTCACCCATCTGCTTTCCTTCTAGATTTCAGGTATAGGACACCCCCCACCTTTTAAAAGATTTTACTTTTGAGTAATCTCCATACCCAACATGGGGCTCGAACTCACTGAGATCAGGAATCATATGCTTTACCAACTGAGCCAGCCAGGCACCCCTTGGACATAGGACATTCATAGGGCACCCTGGAGCACAACAACACAACAGCTCTGACTGACATTCTCTACTCTGTGTTCCATGGCCTCTGGTCACCAAAAAGATTAAGTATTAAGTAGTTACTGGTGACTGGAAATGCCCAATGCCCTTCACAAGCATCTCCTTCGCATATGCAGCAAACTACTTACCAGCTAGGCCATGACCACATTCAGCTGTGATTTCATTTAACGATCTTCTAGCTGCTCAATGTAGATCTAAAATAATCTCATCTCAGGTCTTTGCCACACTATCCTCTTTCTTCTTTTATTTTTGGGGGTGGGGGAGTGGTTAATGTATAATGAAGGAGGCTGGTTATAAAATAAAATGTATATGAGACATGCATTCCTGAAACAGCCATTCGTTTTATGTTTTAGGATTTTCTGATTATTGTTTAAATGATACACAATGTCTTGTCCTCTACTGAGACTCTAAGCTCTTTTGGGACCAGGACTGGGTTTTATACAGTGTTAAGGAGATAATAGGTCTCAAAAATTTCACACTTCGAGGTATTTTGGTAACATACCCAGAACACTTTGGAAATTACTTAGACATTTAAATGTTTTTTGAATAACAATCAGTATATCAGGGCTATAAAAGAAAGAGAAACAAAGGAAAAGAGAAACAAAGAACTTTTTTAAAAACCACCAAGACCAGAAGCAAGTCCCCGCCTGGAGGAATAAAAACGGCCATTTAAACAAAATGATTTGGGTGCCTGGGTGGCTCAGTTGGTTAAGCAACTGCCTTCAGCTCAGGTCATGATCCCAGAGTCCTGGGATTGAGTCCCGCATCGGGCTCCCTGCTCCTTGGAGAGTCTGCTTCTCCCTCTGACTTTCTCCCCTCTCATGCTCTCTCTCACTGTCTCTCTCTCAAATAAATAAATAAAAATCTTAAAAAAAAAAAAAATAAACACAATGATTTAATTTTGAAAATAACATCAGATAAGGAATACTATGTTCATTTTCTCCACTGCTCCAAAATAGAAGCCACTGGCACAGGAATATCAATGCAAAAGCCTGAAAAGTAACAGGAAATATGACTGATGTCTCTACCACTCCCCTTCTCCCTGACAATCAGAGGATGCCTGACAAGACAAACATTCTATCTCACATGCTCCCAGAGCCACTCCCAGAGAGGCCCCCCAGAGATAACCATTTCCTAACAGGAACCACCATAAGGCTGCAGAAAACATTAACCACATGGAACATTCTCTAATATGCTTTAGAACACTGTGCTATAAAAACATCCATCAAAACACACCAAAGTGGGACGCCTGGGTGGCTCAGTTGGTTGGACGACTGCCTTCGGCTCGGGTCATGATCCCGGAGTCCCGGGATCGAGTCCCGCATCGGACTCCCAGCTCCATGGGGAGTCTGCTTCTCCCTCTGACCTTCTCCTCACTCATGCTCTCTCTCACCGCCTCTCTCTCAAATAAATAAATAAAATCTTAAAAAAAAAAAGAAAAAAAAACCACACCAAAGATACGCTAAGGGTCAAGATTATCTGTCAACAAGCACAAAAAAAAAAAAAAAAAAAAAAAAAAAACCCAAAAAACAAACCCCCCTAAAAGCAAACAAACCAACCAACCAACCAACCAAGTCTTAGAGGTACTTGGCTGGCTCAGATGGAAGAACATGCAGCTTAATCTCAGGCTTTTAAGTTTGAGCCCCATGTTGGGTGTAGAGATTACTTAAAAATAAAAAATCTTAATAAAAAAAATAAGTCTTCAAAAGCCACATATGCTGTGTACAGTGTACCCTTCGATTACACACGTGTAAATTCATTATCTAGGTAACCACATTACTGACTGGTTCCGACACCTGGGATAGGAAAGAAACAACAGTGTTGTCTTGTGTCAGCCCTCTCCCTCAGCACTTTAATATAGTCACAGCGTGAGAAGGGGTGAGGGCCTGCGAAGAGAAATGGTTCCAAATCATCTTTTACACCAGCAAGAAACTCTTAGGAAGGTTTGTTTTTTAAAATATATACTCATTGGGGTGCCTGGGTGGCTCAGTTGTTAAGCGGCTGCCTTCAGCTCACGTCATGATTCCGGGGTCCTGGGATTGAGCCCTGCATTGGGCTCCCTGCTCAGTGGGAAGCCTGCTTCTCCCTCTCCCCCTGCTTGTGTTCCCTCTCTCGCTGTGTCTCTGTCAAATAAATAAATAAAATCTTTTAAAAAATTATGTATGTATATATATATATATATATATATATATATATATATATAATGAGTGTGTAGATATATACACTCATTATAGGGAAACTGGGTGGCTCAGTTTAGTGTCCTACTCTTCTTTTTGGCTCAGGTCATGATCTCAGGGTCCTGAGATCGAACCCTGCGTAGGGCTCCACGCTCAATGGGGAGTCTGCTTGAGACTCTCTTCTCCCTCTCCCTCTGCCCCCTCTTCCCCTGGTCCCTCTTTCCCCATCTCAAATAAATAAAAATAAATCATAAACACACACACACACACACACACACACACACACTCATTACAGAAAATTACTGTTTTTCTCATTTTTAAAAAGATTTATTTATTTATTCATTTGACAGAGACTGTGAGAGAGGGAACACAAATGGGGGAGTGGGAAAGGGAGGAGCAGGTCTCCCGCCAAGCAGGGAGCCCAATGCGGGGCTTGATCCTAGGACCCCGGGACCACAACCGGAGCCAAAGGCAGATGCCCAACGACTGAGCCACCCAGGCGCTCTCTCATGTTCTTTTTAAAAGTTTTTATATTTAGTATACTTGTGATCAAACTGTATTCATAACTTTGTATCCTGATTTTTCTCATGTACCTATTTTGACATAAGCATTTTTCATGTTAACCACAGTTTTTTTTTTTAATTTTATTTTTTAAAAACATATATTTTTATCTCCAGGGGTACAGGTCTGTGAATCGCCAGGTTTACACACTTCATAGCACTCACCATAGCACATACCCTCTCCAATGTCCATAACCCCACCCCCCCAACCCCCCTCCCCCCAACAACCCTCTGTTTTGTGAGATTAAGAGTCACTTATGGTTTGTCTGTTAACCAGTTTTTAAGGGTTATGTATTTCATGGACTACCTGAACCAGCTTTTCATTTCTCTAGTGTTAGACAACTATACTATATTCAATTTATTTTGTTATAAATTACACATGAAGATATTATAGTCCCGAAATTATATGATTTGCTTAACAGTATCATTCAGTTTCCTTTTTTAAGATATTTATTTTTAAGTAATCTCTACACCCAATGTGGGGGTCGAACTCACAACCCTGAGATCTAGAGTCACATGCTCTACCAAATGAGCCAGCCAGGCTCACCAGCATTCTAAGCAAAATGTAATTGTGAAAGTAAATAATAAAAGATTTTGAGGTTGTAAAGAGATATGGTAAATCTCAAAGCCAAGTAGAAGTGTTTCCGGTTCTATTTTGGGGTTATCTGCTCTCATGAGAAACTAAGAGTTGACAGTTTGTGAGCAGCACCGTTACCCTCTGCCAGAAAGGAGGACGGCATTTAGATACTCAGGTCCATTCGTCGCAGGTTTCATTCCTGATACTTCCTGGTAGACAGTGGATAGGATAGAAACCCTTATCAAATAACTGTGAGAGGTGGCAGGAGTGGGAGGGTGGTGGGGGGAGGAGAGCAATTTCTGTCTATCCTGGGTCCCAAAAAGTGTGGCATTGTGTCACTGGCTACTCTGAGAACTGCCAGTATCTAGGACAAAGGTAACTCTCCTACTTGCAACTCTTTCCTTCTAAGAGAAGGACCTAAAGAACAAGTGCTTAACAACAGAGTTTGCGTGTATTCAAGTAATGCAGGAATATTCACATTTTCCTTCTTAACGGTTAATCTCTATTGTCTGGGTGTTTATTCCCATCACGGTGAGATAGAAATATTTACTTCATTTCTCATTTCTTTTCTCTCAGTTTAAAGAGATAATACTTCAGTGAGCTCATTCCTGACCTAATGGCTAATTCACAGTAAGTGTTAGTGGAGGAAGTCTTACTGCTTTCATTTTTTTCTCAGTATCTCTTCCGATTCTGACTTTCAAGAGCCTAAGTCTATTTCAAGTATCTTTCAATCCCCACTTGTTAAAACACCTGGCATTTAAATTTTTCAAGTAATTTGGATAATTGGACTCTCTTGGAACCTAAAGCTGCTACCTTTTAAGAAAAATAATGTCCCCTTACAATACTGTATATGAATTCTCAAAACTAAAACTAATAAAATCTGAATTTTTTTCCTAGATGCTGTCCAGTTCCAACAATGAATTTATCCTGGAATTGGACCTCCTAAAATAAATATGTGTGAGTGACTTGTCAGACATCAGAAAGGCTCCTCTCCTACTTCTTAGTGGGCTCTGACTGATTCTTAAGTTTTCTGAACACCAACATTTGTGTTACAACTTATGTCAGCTGGCACTGCATCTCCAGCTCATTCTCCTCTTACCATGTAACTAGAAAATCAGTTCAGTGAAAGTAGATCCTGTTAGCATTACTGGTTTATCTGGTATGTTGGCCTGTTAAATACTGTTGATTACTTTATTACAGGTCAGATTTGATAACTGCCTTCAGCTGCCCTAGAAAATGGAGTGGATATTAAGTAATTATTGGTGAAAAGTTTCATTGCTATAGCGACAAAGAAACACTTCTAGAGTCTGTGAGTCCAGCTTTCTCTCTCTCTTTTTTTTTTTTAAGATTTTATTTATTTATTTGACAGACAGATCACAAGTAGGCAGAGAGGCAGGCAGACAGAGAGGAGAAAGCAGGCTCCCCTCGGAAAAGAGAGTCCAATGTGGGGCTCGATCCCAGGACACTGGGATCATGACCTGAACTGAAGGCAGAGGCTTTAACCCACTGAGCCACCCAGGCGCCCCCAGCTTTCTCTTTTGAAAGCAAATGTCTTTCTGATTATAGGAGCTCAAAAATTGCACACCCATCAATGGAGCACACTCTTCACATTCATGCAGTATCTCCTTCAACTGCTCATTCAAGAAAGTATTTTCACTTACATTCAAAGCAGCCTCCCAGGTCCAAAGACAGTAATTGCTCCCTTCCATCTTACCTTGATTTTGGCCTACTAGTCTATCTTCTATCTGGGCCAGCACTAAGGTAATGAGGGTTTCTATAAATAATTCAATGATCTTCATAAAGCTTTCTGACAGGATTTGATTAACAGTGCCAATTTCCCCCATAGATTACAAACCCTTCTGATAATACTCCATTATATCTCTTAAGGTATTTATACAAAATATTTCCGCAGATTAAAGAAAAACCAATAAAATACACAGCCACATCATAGATATGGTATGGCATTGATTTATGAACCTCAGACAAAATTCTGTTACTCAAATTAATCTGACCTATTATTATCACCGTACTTTTTAATTTTTTTAAAAAGATTTTTTATTTGGGTGCCTGGGTGGCTCAGGTCACGGTCTCAGGGTCCTTGGATTGAGGCCCACATCGGGATCTCTCTGTTCAGCAGGGAGCCTGCGACCCACCCCCCTGCCTGCTTCTCTGCCTACTCGTGATCTCTCTCGGTCAAATAACTAAATAAAATCTTAAAAAAAAAAAAAAGAAAAGAAAGTGAAGAACATCTCTTAAAAAAATAAATAAATAAATAAAGATTTCTTATTTATTTACTTAGAGAGAGAGAGCTGGAGCAGGATGAGGGGCAAAGGGAGCAGGGACTCTGAATCATGACCTGAGCTGACAGCAGATGCTTAACCAACTGGGCCACCCATGTGCCCCTAATATCACCATTCTTTAAAGGTATCTTATCATTCTGAGGGGGAAAGAAAACCTGCTGCAAAATCAAATATACATTGAAAATTAGTTGTTGTTGTTGTTTTTTAAATTTATTTATTTGTCAGAGAGAGAGAGCGAGCGAGCACAAGCAGGCAGAGTGGCAGGCAAAGGCAGAGGGAGAAGCAGGCTCCCTGCTGAGCAAGGGGCCAGAAATAGGACTCAATCCTAGAGCCCTGGGATCATGACCTGAGCAAAAGGCAGCTGCTTAACCTACTGAGCCACCCAGGCGTCCCTGAAAATTAGTTTTATCAGAAAGAAAGAGGGGCGCCTGGGTGGCTCAGTGGGTTAAGCCGCTGCCTTTGGCTCAGGTCATGATCTCAGAGTCCTGGGATTGAGCCCAGCATCAGGCTCTCTGTTCAGCAGGGAGCCTGCTTCCTCCTCTCTCTCTGCCTGCCTCTCTGCCTGCTTGTGATCTCTCTCTGTCAAATAAATAAATAAAATCTTTAAAAAAAAAAAAAAAGAAAGAAAGAAAGGAAGGAAGGAAGGAAGAAAGAAAGAAAGAAAGAAAGGGAGGGAGGAAGAAGGAAAGAGGAAGGAAGGAAATTAGTTTTATCAAGCTAGTAAGAAGTTGATTTTATTGATTAGAATCAGGGACCATCTTTTTAAAAATTATACACTTCTTTTTACCATATTACAAATCTTTGTCTTTTTTTTTTGGTGGGGGGGGGTTGTCATTCCTAATCCTGCTACTAGCGGATCCTACTAATACTACAGCAATTTTCCTAGCAAATAAAAATAACTGATCAGACCCAGATCGATCATTCCACAGGAAAAGTAGAGCAACCAGGTGGTAAGAGAAAACCTGACAACAAAATTTTTATCCGTAAAATGGGGAGCCCACCAACAGAACTGTCTTGCTGAAAATTTTCACCTCTTAGTCCAGTCTTTAAATTCCTAGTCCAAAACCAGTACTTCTCCACATTTTTCTGTAAAATGGATGGCCTTAATTGAAACTCTTTTGTTCCCTGGGTGTACATAGCTTTTCAGAAGAAGAGGAGTTTCCTTATGAAGAATCAATTTAGCTTCCCCAACACTTAAAGACAACCATCTTCTCCATATCTCAGTAACATGTCTTAAGTGTTCTTTCTAATTTAAACAGCTCTTCCCTTCAAGTGAAGGGTCATACACCTTCTGAGACTGTGCCCCAGAGTTTACAAAGGTCTTCCAGGCCGTGCCCCAACTCGGTTCTGGATACTCAAAAGGACACCCACTTTCTTCTATAAGATGGTTTATGTATATATATATCCTTTCTTGCTGTCTAGCCAACGCAGCTTTAAACTTTTCCATTCTTCTCCCATTCTTCAGATTCTGCTGCAGTTTGGGAGGTAAACTCTTCACACAATCATTCACAAGTCCTGATCTCCCCGCCCCCATTTCCTTCCTCCCCATTCATGTGATAACGTCTTGATGGGAACACCTTACCTCACCTTTTGTCTCCGCTAGTCCTTCGGCTTCCTTCCTGAGCTTCGAAGCTAGGCCAGGGCCATTGAGACGTGGCCTGTGGGCATTCGGTGACTGGCAGAGCCACCCGCACTTTCTGGAGTGTCCCTTCTCCTATCTATCACCTGAACCCTCTTTCCTTAAATAAAGATTTACCCTCTAAAAGTCCCATCTCCCTCTGAAAGACGATGGACCAGCGCCCTTTGTCTGAAGCTTCCACACCTCCCATCCTTGTCCACAAAGCGTCAGTCCACACAGGTAGGGTCTGCTCGGGGCAGGACAGGGGAGCCTAGGTTTCCGCGTCCCGTAAAGGGATGAGTTATGGCCGAGGTCCTTCCAGGAGCCAAAATTCTACAATTACACGACCAAATCTATAGGTCCTATTTCTGAGGCTGGGAGGACGAACTCCGGGGCGACCCCCCAACTCGGCGACCGCGCTGGCATTTAGAACGGACCCCTCCAGCCCAGGCTCTGAGCAGCCCCGCCTCCGACCTCGGGCGCCGGGCCCCGGAGGAGGCCCGGTCACGCCCGCTGGCTGCCGCGCCATGCCCTCCTTCATCCTCACCCGCCGCCGCGGGCCCGCCTCTCACCTGGCATGCTGGCATCGCCCGTCCCGCGCTGCACTGGAGACCATGGGTCTAGACCGGTCTCGGCCACCACCCGCCCTCCAAGAGGGAGGCTGGCGGGGACGCGCGGGCCCCGTAGTCCAACGCACAGGCACCGGGTACGCGCCGCCTGGTTTCTAAGGAACCGGGAGCTCTGGAAAGGGAGGGGCGGGACGGCTGAAGGTCTGCGCATGCTCCCTGTCGGGGGTGGACCTGCGCTGGGAGGGGCCGTGATCGGAGATTGCGCATGCTCGCACATTGGGGGCGGAGATTAAGTGGGTTAACCGAGGGGTTAGTCCTTTATTTCCGGCGGTGAAGGCGGCTGGTCGAATGTGCAACAGCCTCTGCTTCTTTAGGGCCCTTCCATCCCACATCAGTTATAAGGAGGTTCTGGGAACTGTAGTGGGCCTTGGTCTGGAGTTAAGGAGGGTCTGGTGTTGGACCCAACGAACTGTTGTTGTAGAACGGTAGTTCTCTTGAACTCGTCGGACTTCTTGGCCTCCTGACTCCTACAATAATGACTCTCTTCTGTTCTCTGGTGTCTGTCTGGGCTTTTCTTCCTCTGCATGTTCTTTGGTTGTTCCTTAAATGTTAATGCACCTACTGTGACCTCAGTCTCTCAGATCTCTTTACTGGAGTCTGTGTCTCCCCAAGTAAATACCATTTTGTAACAAGACTGCTCTTTACTTCACCATTACTCTGCCAGAGTAATGAAACCTGTCACCTATAATCCTTAGCTATGTTAAGTAGGCTATGTAGGAGATGTAGGATTAGGGGTTATTTCGTCAGGGGGAGCCTCTCCTCTGCTATTCTGACTCCTGGTGAGAGTCTGGACCCCCACTCAGCTAGTATTGAAATGGTGTGCCAGCCATCGTTCCAGAGCAGCTTGTGATGACATGCCACAGCGCAACATGTCAGTTGAGCTGAGGCAATTGTTCTTGCTGAGAACTGGTGGCCAGCAATGCTATCCCTGGTTTGGAAGGAGACAGGACTTCCTGCCACTGCTGCCACCTTTGGAGCATGGAAGTCTCCAAGAGTGATGAGAGATGGTAACCTCTAATCTCCCTCTTATGAGGTTTTAATCCCCTTAATCTTTTCCCCCGGATTCTGAACAGCCATGCAGACTCAAAATGCGCTTGTGTTTGATGTTTGTTACCATCTCAAGATTCATTCTGGAACAGGGTTTTTCAACAGGGGCACTGTTGACAGTCTGAGCCTGATAATTCTTTGTTGTGGGGTGCTGTCTATGCATTGTAGGATGTTTATAGCATCCCTGGCCTACCAAAAATATCTTGAGTCACTGCCAAATGTTCCCAGGGTGGGGGGGCAAAATCACTCCCTGTAGAAACCACTAGTCTAGAGAGAAATTAAAGGAACTCTGGCTTTATTTATGGAACCAGGACTTTTTGCTTAATCTAACATTCCATTCTTCCCTCTTCAGTGTTCCCTAAGAGAGTCCTGTCGAGTAATAGTCCTATAAAATAACCAAGTGAAGCACACATGTCCTATATATCCCTCTATGTCAAGCCTCCCCTACATGTGCTATAATTCTGTCTCCACGGGGTAGAATTAGTCACTTTAAAAAAAAAATTTTTTTTTATTAACATATGTATTATTAGCCCCAGGGGTGCAGGTCTGTGAATCGCCAGGTTTACACACTTCATAGCACATACCTTCCCCAATGTCCATAACCCCACCACCCTCTCCCTCCCCACCCCACCCCCTCCTCCTGCAACCCTCGGTTTGTTTTGTGAGATTAAAAGTTTGTTTTGTGAGATTAAAAGTATCATTTGGTTTGTCTCCCTCCCGATCCCATCTTGTTTCATTTATTCTTTTTTTACCCAAATCACGTTTTAAGGGTGGGGAAACTGAAGCTGAGAAAGGTTAATTTTCCAGTTACCCAGTTAGTAAACAGCAGAACCAGGATTTTGAGCATGAGTACTTTCTCTTCAGACTGACAGGAAGCTAACTTCAATAAGCCTCAGAAGCCCTCTGACTGTCCAGTGTTTGGGACGTGTGTATTTGGACTACATTAAAATCTTATTCTGAGGGGCGCCTGGGTGGCTCAGTTGTTAAGCATCTGCCTTCGGCTCAGGTGAGTGATCCCAGGGTCCTGGGATCAAGCCCCACATCGGACTGTCTTCTTCCTCTCTCACTTCCCCTGCTTGTGTTCCCTCTTTCGTTGTCTGTCAAATAAATAAAATCTTTAAAAAAAAAAAATCTTATTTGGAGGACAGAAGGACTTGTGGCCACCTTTTTGAAAGTGAATTTTCTCCTTTTTCTTTGTCTCAGAAGGAAGCTGTTTGCGGGGAGAGAACTGAAGCCCAAGCGCCTATCTTCTTTCGGGTCTCACAAACACCTGAAGTCTTGGTCCCTGAGGGGTACCAGGGGCCTGGGAACTTGAGAGGTGGGCTGAGTAAGGGCCAGACCCCCAGGACAGAGCGAGCCACACAAGGGGTGCCAACCCCAGTAAGACTCAAAGCAGACACCAGACACTCATGACTACTCATGGATGTGTATTTTAATAAAAATAATTCTGTCAAAATACAACAGGAGTTTTTTCATCTCTCAAGTACAATTTAATAGGATGTTTTGTGTTAGAATTCTCTCTAAACCCTCCCACGCCCATAAGTTTCATGCTAATGCCAAGTATCAACTTGCAAGGACAAAGGCAGAACCAGTGTGCACAATGTGGAGGACATCTGTTTCAGCTGTAGTTACTAATGGAGGAAAACCCTATGCAAAGAGGCGGCACCTGAGGCATCCAGAGTCCATGAACTGGCCACAGGTCTGGTGCACGGGACCGGTGGTCAAGTAGGGCTCTGCTGCCTGGCTGCCACATGGCATGCATACCTGAGTTGTGAGCAACCAAAGGAACTTTCAGCTCTGACAGTTCTCTGCCTCATCTTCTTTGTGCTTGCTTAAGGGGTAGGAAGGTGCTGGGTGGGCTGGGCAGTCCCCCCTTCACCATCTCTTGGTGTCCCTGTTCTGGCGGCCTACCCCCAGCCACAGATTCATGTGGGTAAGGATCAGAGGTTCTGGCTTTCTTTGCAGGGTCTGCCAGGGTCCACTCTGGAAGGAGTGACCATTTGGTGGCACAAGGGGGAAAGGTAAATAGGGAAGGCTGCTCCCCCAGGGCTGGACAACCCAAGAGAGCCAGGTCTTCTTCCTGTCCCCCTAGGTCAGGTCCAGCCCTTCACTGGGGCTCCTCCCAGGTGCCTTCCCCACTGTTGGCTCCCGAAAGCAGGCTGGTAGGACTGGGTGTGCATAAGGGGCTCCTCTGGCTGGCAGGCAGCCCTGAACTATCAGCAAGATAGTGGACTCAAGCAGCTTGGTTTTGGTCCTCTCCACGACTTGTGGGGCAAAGGCTTATGTCCCAAAGGCAAGCTGTCCAACTGGGACAGAGAGAGCCCCTCTGGAGAGGAACAGAGTAAACAACTTGAACTCAGCTGAAACAGTGAGATAAGGCACAGAAAATGGGGAGGTGGCCATGGGTACTGAGAGTGAGCCAGGAGGACACCCAACCCCAAACAGCACACAGCTGTCCCAGGCCCTCTTGGGCCCTCTCTCAGACGCTCCACAACTCAAGCCCATGCACCCGTCCCCATCCCTGACACACCCCTGAAGGTACCAGCTGCTCAGACACTGCTGGGGGCCTCACCAGCCTAAGCCCTCACCTGCCATTTAGCTTCAGGACTAAAACAGTGTTGCACAACCCCCAGGGATGAGTTAGTCCAAGCTCTGCCACTAATTTGCTGTGTGACTTTGGCTAAGTCATTTAATCTTCTGGGCCTGTTTCCGTATCTGTAAAAGGAGAGGACTGGTGGAGTAGATGTTCTCTGAACCCCATTCCAGCTGCAAAAGCCTCTGGTTTAAATTCCCAATCCTGCTCAGCTCTGGCCATTTTAGGAGCTTGATGTTTCCAACCTCTGGGTTTGGGAGCTAGACATCCTCAGCCTTGCACAGGATGAGTTTCCTTTACAGACATGACAACACCTCCCCAACAGGCCATGGTCTGGTGTGCCAGCTGGAGCCCTGTGGGGACCAAGAAAAAGCAGCAACTCGTAGGATCACGTCCCAAGGCAGAACTCTGGGAGAGCACAGGGCGAGGGCTCCAACCCCGTCACCAGCAGTTGGTCCAACTCAATCACTTTTTCTGTCCAGCTGTGAGCCTGTCAGGCAATGAATATCTCAGGCCGTACCACCATCCCTGTGTCCACTGCCAAAGAGCAGGAGCTTACCCAGCCCCTGCCCAGGCATGGACTAGAAGTTCAATTTCTGGCCTTGCCTCTTTGCAAGGACTGACTGTGTGCTCCCTCTCACTGAAGCAGGTAGGGAAATCCCGACCCCTCCTGGTGCTCCTCTGAGTAGGCCTCCTCCCTTCTTCCTCCTGGGCAGTCAGTCCTCTCCACGGATGGCCTGCCCAAGTCCTAGCAGTCAACTCAGCCCTTCCTCTCCTGATTCCCTGATGGCAGTACCAGGACTGTTTTTGCCCCACTAGCTGTGAGGATCCATCTGAAACAGTTGGTGGGACACCTGCAGAGCCCATGAGGTCCCTTCCTCTGGCCAGCAAATACTCATAATAGTCTTTTCTAAGAGTGGCCGGGGCCAAGCTGCAGGGAGCTGCCTGGCACAGCTGCAGTGAAGCCTGACCTAGTAGGTCAAGAGTTCCATCCCCTCCAGCAACCGGCAGCCCAAGAATCTGCCTCCATAAAGTCCTAGCTTCTCAAGAGAAAGCACTGATTCCATGAGAGCTGTGCAGAGACGGTGAAGATCCAGGCAGAAAGAAGGCAGCCCCTGTACTCAAGGACTTCTGTCCTGGAATGGACACACATCCTCTCCGCAGCCTGACACACAGCAGCTCTCGGGTCAAAGGCAGGTAGTTTCCAGGCAATCGATTTAGAGTAAATGAATTATTTGGCCATCTTAACGACAAGGGAAAATAGGATGCTGAAAGGGAGAGAAAGAAAGGGGCAAGGCAGGCAGTGAGAGGCAGGGTAGAATGGTAGATAATGTGCTGGCCAAGGACTCCCTACTCCCTTGCTTTGCTGAATAGCCCTGGGCCAACTCATCTCCTCTCTGAAGCCTCAGCCCTATAGTTCTCCGCTCAGCCCAGTTCTCAGGGGCCTAGGGACCCACACCTCTCAGCTGCTAACCAACTTAGCCTGACCTGCCCACTAACTGGCCCCCAGTGCCTACTGGGCTTCCCTGGGCTGCAGCTGGGCCTGTGGCTCAACAAAGGGGAAGCCTGAAATAAACTTATTACTTGGCTGAGGTGACAGAGATGATTCTTTTTTAATGAGTTGGACTCAAATAAAAACATATGGTGTCTGGACAGCCTCACCCAAGAGGTGCTGGACCACTAACACTACGATAAATACTGTGTCTTTTTTAATATATATATTTATATATATAATCTCATTTTTTTTACTTATGAAAATAATAAGCTATCACCAACTCGGATAGGCTTCATCACTAAATTAGCAGAAACCAGCTCAGCACAAGCTCTCCAGAGATAAATACTGGTGGCTCAGTCAGGAGGAAAAAAAAAAGATTAAAAAACCCAAACCCTCCTCAAAACAAAACCCCCCTTTCAAAGTAGAAGGCGCTACATGAGAGTAACCAGCCAATACTGTGTCAGAGGCCGCTGCACATGAAGGGGAGAGAAAGACTGAGGGCAGGGGTAGGGGGCGGAAGGAAAGGAAAAAGGAAAGAAGGAAGGAAGGAAGAAAGAAGGAAGGAAGGCGGAGAGGGAGGGATGGCAAGGAAGGGAAGGAAGGAAAGGGAAAGGGAAGGAAAAGGAAGACAGGAAAGGGAATGGGAAAGGCCAGGCAGGAGGAATGGACTCTGCCCATGGCTTCTAGGTCCCTGCGCCAGATGCCTATGGAGGGCAGGGCTGCTCTAGCTCTGGCTAGAGAGGGGCTGAGAAGGGCCAGGTGGGGCCAGCCAGCGTGGTCAGCTAGTGCAAGTAGTCGTCGACTCTGGCAAAGGAGCAAGATCCCAGGCCCGCTCGGGCCATGAGCCGTAGACATTCAGATGCCTGACCCAGGGCGAGCATCAGAGGGGGCTGCTTTGGCAGGTTCTGAGACTCTGTGGAGGAGAGACAAGGCCTGGTCACTGCTTTGCCCAGGAGTTGGCCTAGATCAAAGTTCCCTTGAGAGCAGAAAGTCGGGGCAGTGGACAGAATCTCTGGGAACAGTGTTCATGTGTCTCTGTGTTTGTCCCAAGCAGTAGTCTATGACCCCGCAGCCATGCCAGGAACCTGAGGACCTTAGCTCTCTTCAGAGCCATGAGCTGGCCAAGCCCACAGTCATTGGCCAGGGTCTATCATGATCTAGCCAGCCAACTCAGCTGGGCAGAGGGAGGCCAGGATTTAGGTTCAGCCATGGAAGCCCAAGTGCTATGGGCTACCAGAGAGTGCCCAGGCAGAGCTCACTACCCTGATTTGGACAAACATCAGCAGTTCCTAGGGAGAGAGGGGAGGTAGGCTAGCCCAGGCACTCACGGACGAGCTTCTGTTTTTGTTTTATCTACTTACCTAAAATGGCGCTGTTGAGGGCAGCACACACAGGCTCCCTCTGGATGGGGTCAAGCTGCTGGCCAACTGGGCAGCTCCAGGGGTCTGAGTATGCCAGCAGGCTAAAGGCATCCTAAGGGATAGGGCATTCTTGAGAAGAGAATGGCACATACCACACACATACATATCTCCGTGGCTCCAGGGGGCATACAGGGCCCTGCATGGTGCCCAGTGAGGGCACTGCACACCCTGAGCATAGGGTCAGGAAGGACTGTGCCCTCCCCAGAGCCTAGAGAGGGCTGCATATATCCCGGAAGTCCTGTTTCCCATCGTGGACTTGACGAGAGCCCACTCTGTCCTGTCACCGCTACACCCAAGGCCCTCCCAGAGTCGACCTGTCCCCACTCCCATGGTGGGACAGCCGCTCTGCATGAGCGCCTGGCTTGTTCTATACCTGCAGCATCTCCGTGTGGGCCAAATTCTTGCCGTACTCCCGGCCCAGCTGCTCGCTCAGTGCCTGCAACTCGCGACCAAACAGGATAATCCTTTCTGTGGCAGCCTGGTTGCCCCCACAGAGCTGCCGCCGAGGATGCCCATCATCTGCGCCCAGAGCCCAGCAGAGAACAAATCGTGAGGGGTAAGGAGACAGGGGAGGACTGGGGAGGGGACCCCAAAAAGGAGACAGGAAAGACCTTGGGGCCAAGTTAGGTGGACCATCCGTAGCTGAGGGGCTTTTAGTCCACCTAGCACATGACCTAGGAGTCTGGATTCGACTTTCCCTCTTCCCACCCGCTAGAGTGCTCAAGAGAATGCCCACTCTCACCAAGTCGCTCCAGCCTCAGACGCAGCAGCCCTGGTCTCGGCATCAGGCCACGGGCCCTCCCACTCCAAGCACGCGTTCCTGACTACAGTGCCAGTGGATCAGGTCCACTCAGAGCTTCTCAGGTTGACAGAGCCTGCCCATGCCAACCCGCTCCCAGGGGGCAGAAGTCATCCAGGCTGAGCCACTACCACCCCTGCAACACCATACCAGGCCATGGTTCTCACCCATGCTGGACTCATCTGTCTGTAGGTCCTCATGCTTGTAGGAGCCATTGACGATGCGCGTGGCTACACTCTCCAGCACACCATTGGGGTAATGCTCTGCTTCCATCTCCATCTCACTGTCACTGTGGAGAAGGGTGCAGGTAGGAGCTGGCCAGGTGGATATGGTTGGGAGCAGCCTGGCTGGGCCTCCATTCAGGCTTGCCACAGGTCGCTGTGGGTAAACCAGGCTCCAACACCTGGCCCCTACTCTGACATCAGCTATCCGCAGAGGCCTGTCACCTGATTCTAACTCTTGTCCCAGTGCTGCCTCTGTGGCTCTCCCCTCCTTGGCCTTTGTGAGTTGACACACCCCTTCTACCCATTCCTCTCCCACCCCAGGGACCAGAGACCCCTGAGAAGTATCTCTAGGCACCAGACTCAGGTCCAACCCTGAGGTATGCCTAGGGGCAGCCGAAAGCCACAGGTAGTCTACAGCCTAAAATCTCTGCTGCTCCATCTGTCTGTCTGCGGGCCACACCCAGTCGGGGTTCTGCCAGGCCCCGCAGGAGCAGCGCTTCTTGAGAAAGTCAGGGCTGAGCAAAATGACAGCTGGATCACAGGCAGGGCCAGAAGCTGGAGCCAATGCCTGGCCTGGCAGGTCAGCAGCAACTACTCCAGGCCCAGACCTGGGATGGAGGTGGGCAGTTAAGGGCAGGGGTGGCACTCGAACAGGCTGCAGTGAGCCCAGCTGGTACAGAGCAGAAAGGAGGAGGAAGAAGCAGAGTAGGACAGGCACCTGGTCTCCTGGTTACTGGTGCTGCTGTGGGGCTGGGACTTGGTGGAATCTGTTGAGTTGGACTCGGAGTAATTGACGGAGGATGGGGATGAGGAGGACGAGGAGGACGAGGAGGAGGAGGAGGAGCTGGGTGCAGGGTATTTACTGTGGTTCTGTTTGCTTTTCATGGATGCGACACCATTGCTGCAGCTGGGACTGTCTGCTCCTGGAAACCAGGGAATAGTCACAAGAGGAGGGGCGGTTTGCCATAAAGGGGCCCGAGGAATGACCACAGTGGTCCCATTTCCCTTCCCCCAAATCCAGCAGCGAGCCCTGAGCCCAGCCCAGGGAAGGGCATGTGGGTGGCCTTTCTTCTCCACACCAGTTCTTCCCCGAGCCCTCTGGAGAGTGGCTGACCTGTGTTGTGCATGTGGGAACTACTAGGGCCGTGTCGGGGGCTGAGGCTGGGGGAGCCAGGGTAGCTGTCCTGGGACTTGGGGCTTCGGGAGCTCAAGCTGCGGACCTCACTGTCGGTCCCATTCACCATCTCCACAAATTGTCGGCACCTGCAGAGGGAGCAGAGCGGCAATGCTCTGGGCTTGGTCTGGGCCGTATGTTTCCACCACCAGCTGAGAGGGACTGGGTTAGGGGGGAGATGGTGGTGCCCAAAACTTACTTGAGCATGAAGAGCAGGTTAGGGTTATGCTCCAGCAGTCCTGGATAGAAGCGCTGTGTGGTCTCAATGGCCTCACCCACACGGCCCTCCAGCACCAGCTTCTGGATCTCTGCAGAGAGCAAGAGTATGGCAGTGAGTGAGGGGCTGCAGACTTTCTTCACAGCCACATGCCTGCACGCTACCAGCCCCAAGCATGGACTAGCCAACGGTCACGGGCTGGCTCAGAGTGGCATGTCTGGTTGAGATGCTCAGAGAAGCTAAAGAAAGAACCTGACCCCCAGCCCCAGAATAGACCCTGGTTTCTGCCAAGTGTCAGGGAGTCTTCAAAGAACAACAGGGGAAAACAGAGGCAGGACTCAGTGCAGAGGCAGGAGAGCAGATGTGGAGGCCTCCTCCTACGGAGGTCATTCGCCAGGGACCTGGGCACGGGGAGGGGTTTTGGCCGTGGGAGCATGATCTGGGGCCAGGCACCCAGGCAGCTTGGTGGCCCCAGGGGCTCCTCTTCAGACAGACTTCTCTCTTTTCAGGCCTCACAGTGGGTGGCAATGGGAACACAATGGTTTCTGGGCCAGGGCCCAAGTCTTGGCAGTCTTCAGGGGCTGCGGCGTGCTCCCTGCTGGGAGAGAAGGCCATCCTCCTCATAATGGCATCTCTGACGTTGACACCTTTCAGGCCATCAGCATCTTGCTCTTGTTCTGGGGCCTGGTGCATCTTGCTGGGAGCGACTTCTGGGTCTGAGGCTCTCATTCGTAGATCCCAAGTCTGGGATCCCTTTCCGTCTGTCTGGCTGGGCGTAGCTTCTCTGGGAGACACAGACACATGCACATACACAGAGACGACAGGCTCAGAGAGACGCAAGCAGGCACACACGGACACACACATCCACAGACGCCCATTCTCCTTCACTCGCCTCTCCTCTTCCTATCTCCTTTCTGGGCTCGGTTTCCTCTTTCCCAACACCCTCCTTCCACAAAAGAGCCCCAAACACACAGTATATAGGCCAGTATGTATATTAACAAAGTTTCCTTGGGCTCCTTCCCGTGGTTGTCTGCAAAATGCAGGACCAGAGGGGGGCGCAGAGAGAGGTGCTACCACAGCAGCCACAGAGGGCCAGCCTTCTCCCTGTCTAACTACTCAGTCCTTCCTCTGGCCGGGAGCCGGCACAACCACTAAGGCTGAGTAAATGGCAGAGGCAGGACATTGGTCTGAGAAGATGCAAACACACTCTTCCAGAAGACTATGAACACGAGGCTGAGTAGGATCCAGGATTCAGGGGAAGGAAGCAAGCATGGAGGAGGGGGATCCAGCCATGCCAGGCCCCAGCCTCTGCCGGGCCATCAGGGTGTGCAGTAGGGAGGCTGCACGGAGGCATTCATTCCCATGCTGCCGGGCCGTCCATCTGGGCAGTGTTGTCGTGAAGGAGGGACAGAAGCAGAGCCTGGGGCTGGGCTGGTCTCCTGGTGGTAAGGACCAGAGCTGAATGGACTCCTGACAGGTTACCCAAGGCTGGCATGAGCCAGAGAGCAGAGTTAGGGACAGGTGAGGGAAGGAGGGAGAGGGGAGAGGAAAATCAACCTTACTTTGTCTGTTCTTTATGGATGCTTGTTCTTCCTGAATCGGGGTTTCAGTCATTCGGGCAAAAGCCGTGGCTGTGGCACAATACCCATGATGCACCAGGTAAGATGAGACCATGCTAGAAGAAAGGAAATGCTCACGGTGACACTCTAGAACTGCATTTCTCATTGATCACCTGATGAAACAAACTATCTCCCTATCTGGGCTTCCTTACACATGAGAAGGTGCAACCTTCACAGAAGGAGGATAAAGAGGCTGCAACAAAATGAAATACCCGCCCCTCCGACCCCAGCGCTCATGCAGTCAGGCTGGGGAGGAGCTAGTCACCACAGCTGTCCTCACAGCTTGGAGGAGGGGCTGCAGTTTCTTTGGAATATGCCGTCCACAAGCAGGTGAGTATGATAACAAAAATACACGCACAGGCACGTACTGTCTCCTTACAGCAGTGGCTGCCTCTTGTGAACTGTGGCAAGCCCAGAGATGGCTGACAGTCTCTCAGAGCCAAGTGGTCTAGGAGCTGCCCAGACTGAGGCGATGTGTGCCGTGTGCGTGCCTTCCAGACGCACGGGTAGACGGCCCCACATGCCCAGCATAAGCATTCCAGTTCAGCAGGCGAACCTGGCCTTCAGGAGTGCTGGCTCAAGAGGCTGATGGGGAGTTACCCCATGACCCAAGTCCCTCCACAATACACCCAGTCAGGGGCCCAAGAAGCCAAGAAATAGGGAACCAAGTGGCCAATAGGAGCACAGCCTCTGGGGAAAGGCCTGGAGAAGCGCAATGCCCAGTCGCCATTCAATTGCACCAGCAGCTGGCTCAGCGGTGGCACGTGTGTGGCATGCACACACATGGAGAGCAGAAGGGTGAGCCCTCACACCTGATGTCCACAGACCTGAGTACCTTGGTGTAAACATGTATCCGACACCATTACTGTAATTGCCAAACACCAATGTGAAAGGCACAGAAGTTCAGCTGTGCGTCTCCTCGTGTTTTAAGGGTTAAGTGAGATGACACATAGAAAGTGCCTAGCACTATCGATGAAATAAACCTCTGATAATGAAATTACGTATTTATATTATACTATGAATAAAGATAACTATTATGAACACAAGAGCAAACATTTTGGACAAAACATGGTTCAGAGGAGTCCACGCGCACGTCAGACGCCACTAACATATATGGTCCACTGACCCATTAATCCCACTTCTTGAAAGGACGCCAAGAAAATAATCTTAAATATGAAAAGAACTTTACTTACAAAAGGGTTGCCCACACAAGCAAAAGAGAGGAAATAACCGGAACCCCCCACCAAGGCGGGTAGGTGTTGGCAAACACCACATACGAACACACACCGGCACGTGCACACGTCCAAACACACTGCAAGCTGTGAGTATCGTTCCCTCCCCAACACGGCTGGGGCAGCTCCACCTCTCCCCTTGCCTGTCCCAGCAAGCCTGCTTCAGGGACTGGCATTGTACTGGCCAGCTGTCCAAGGAAGAGCTTCTCAACAGCTCTGAGGGCTAAAACCAAAACAGTGTGGCTCTAGGGATCTGGCCACATAATCCCCGCCTCACCCCTCGCCTATAACTGCCTCCATACCCATCCTTAAAGAAAGGAAGACTGCACGAAGAACCCAGTGTGCAACCCCACCCCACCCAAGGGACCCTGCTACCTGGGTGCCTTTGCAGGCCAATAATCAGGGCTAGTAGAAGCCCAGCCCTTGTCTGCCCACCCTTGTGAGTCAAGCTAACAAGCTAGCCCACCTCTGGCAGAGTGGGTCCTGGTTATCGTCTCACTCAGGCCTGCAGCTGGTGAGAAGAAGAGAGACCCAAACCTCGCCTCCCTTCAGATTCTCAGCAAGCCTGGCTTCCAGGATGGTCTGAAAACTAATCATCCAAGAGCCAGATAGGCTGGCCTCAGGAGGATTCTCTTCCAGCCATCACTGCCATGGATCCCAGAGTCACAGCATGATGGATACTCCCTATGGTGCAAAAAAAGTCCACAGACGAAGAGACCACGAGGCATCCTAGTACATCCTCTGCAAAATGATCTGGAGAAGGAAAGCAGCTCTGCTGGTGATAACTACATGCAGAGCCTTCCAACCCAGGTGAGGGGGTAAAGGCTTAATTAGGAACAGATCTGGAGAACTGAGCAGAAGCTGCTTATCTGGTAAGAGGGAAGGAGGACAGCCGCAGGCAGAGTTACCCCAAGAGTGCTTTCCAGAAAGAATGGTTACCCACTGGAGTTCATAAGAGCAGCTTGAAGCAGTACAGGGGCCTATGGGAGAGTGAGGCCCCTGTGATGGGCCAGGGCTGGAAAGGGCAGGAGTGGGGAACTCACCTCTGCAGCACCGCCTGCCACTCGCCAAGCCGAGCACTGATGGGGAAGCAGTGCACAGTGCCTTGGACCTTGGCACGCCACTCCCGCATGTAGTCCTCAATGTCAAACAGGAAGGGCTGCTGCCCAAAGTTGGCGTCCACAATCTCCCCGGGTGTCTGCAGGCCTACGGTGGGGTAGAGGTTGGCCTGAAGAGGAGAATGAAATGTCAGTTGGGCCCTGAGGGCAGTGGGGCAGCAGGGCCTCGCCTTACCTCTGGTGCAGAGAGGGAAGGCGCTGGCTCCTGCAGGCCACTACTCCAGCTTTTGAAAGAATTGCAGGCTGAAGGAGGCAGGGCTGAGTCACATTCTGCCCACCTCCTTACCAGAGACACCATTCCCCAAAGCTTAAGGACAGAAAGCAAAAGAAAAGCAAGCCAGGCTCAAAGTGCCTGCATCAGAGGCTATGGGCTCCCCAAAAATCCAAGGTCCCCCCCTGTGGGGGTCAGGTAGGGCACACAGAGGTAGACCAAGCTCCACAACCCTACAGGGATGCCCATGAAGACCTACTACATGGGTGGATAATGGCTCCTTTCCAAAGGATCTTGGACCAAGGATCCCATTGCCACCAAAAAAAGGGGATATATGACAGGGCAGGAAGGGATGAGGTGATAGAAAAGGAAGGTGGGGAGGAAGACAGCTTGGCCAAAGGGGGTAGGTGGTTTGGACCCCCAGAGGTTGGCAAAGGGTAAAGAGAGGCCACTGTCCCTCCTGTCAAAGGCACACTAAGAGGAGGATCTTCTGGCTAGTGACGTGTGGGCATGTCCCTCCATGGGTGGTGGGGCTCCTTGCTTTCCCTCTATCCCCTGTCATGACCAACTTTTGCCAGATCACTCCCTCACTCACTGTTTCCTGTGGCTCCCTGCTGCTACCAAACAGTGTCTTGCTGGCCACCTCCCCACTGTCACTGGGCGCCAGTCCTCTCTTCCACCTTCCATCCTCAGGCCATGTGTCATTCCTGAATAGCCTATATCTTTACTGCATGCTGGGTTCAGCCTGCCACAAGCTCTGAATCCTAAGACCTCCATGCCATAGGCAAAGCCTACCCGCCCCAAGCAAGCTTTCCCTGACCATCACCGCCCTCAGTGACACTGCCCACCTGACAGCAGCCGTACACTTCCTAGCACTTGGCAACTGGCTATATTCATGTCTGCTTATCTCATGTCACATCTCTACAACTAGACCATTCCCTAGCTGAGACCAGAATTCTCCTGTCTTTCTCTTTGCCTAGGACCAAAGCCCCTCTCTGGGCCTTCCAGGTGGGACAGAAGGATTCTGATCTAAAGTTAAGAGTCTCTAACAGGATCCTGAGTGCTGTAGTCTAGGCTTCAGAAGGCCACTCAGATCACAAGGGCCTTTCCCAGGGCATCAAAGGGGTGCTCCAGATCCTAAGGCAATCACCAGAGTCAGCAAACCTCTTCTCTTTCCAGAACCCAGCCAAGGCGCACAGAGCCCAGCCAGACTCCCAGCAGTCTGGGTGGAGGCCTTGCATGTGACGAGATCTGTGATGACTCATAATAATGAAGGATTGGGGTGCAGAAGATGGGGATGATCTGTGAACTAAGCCAACAGGAAACTTCACCCTTTTCTAAGAAGAGAAAACCCCACAAAGCTCACCTCTTTGGCTCGGGCATACCCTGTGTGGTAGCAGACCTAGTTCCCTAGGGTAGCAGCCTTCCTTAGGAATCTCTGATGGGCAGTCACCAGGACCGGGCTCCCTAACAGTTGAGAACGATGCTCTATATACACCAGTCCACTGGCTGTAAGCCACACAGAACTGGCCCAGACCAGCTGAGCCATGGAGCTACCCTCATCTCCACCCAAACCATCCCCCCAGCTGCCTTTGGAAATGCCACAAATCACTGTCACCTGCTAAGAGTCATGGAGGAAGAACAGGCCTTGCTGCTGGAGAGAGAGGAAGGCCAGGAGATACCCCTACTGGTACTCTCAAGCTGACAGCACAGCATACATCCCTGTTTGGGGAAAGGGCCAGGCTCCACACCCTGCACTTGCAGGTTCCACCATGCTCCATCCCAGTCAGCCCCCAAGAGCCCAGAGGGAGGAGACCCACCAAAAGTACTTACCGGGAGGTCTGTGAAGGCTATACCTGCAGAAGGAAAGAACAGAAATGAGGCCACTTGGTCTCCTATGCGTCTGTGGGACCACAGAGGGTCCATCACAATGTCTGGGGAGGGGCTGGTCAGCACACATCTCTCCTACGGTAGAGGCCAAGCAGGTGCTGGGGCCTGGTAGGTTTAGACCCTGGCATTCCCTGTGCTGGGTGGCCTTGCAGGAAGTAAAGTCAAATACTTGAATATTTGCCCACACATCTTCCAGTCTCTCAAGGAAAAAGCCTGCCAGGAAGGACTAAACCCAAATAATGTACTCTGAGGCCTCTGCAGGCCTGATCCTTCTTTTGATCCAACATGTATTGACGGAGATTTACTGAATATGCCAAGCCCTTTTCCATCCATCACCGCATCTGATCTGTATACCAGCTCTGGGGAGCAGGCATTCTTATCCCCATTTTACAGATGAGGAAAGTAAGCCTCAGAGGTGAAATGATTTGCCAACAGTCATAAAATTAGCAGAAGCGGTACGCCTGAACTCTTTCCTAGCCCAAGGCTCCAACATCATCTCTAAGCTGACAGAGAAGTGGACACAGGGAGGGTGGCAGCTGCCCATCTCCAGCCAATACCCATCCAGAGTCTCCAGAGCTTTCAAGTTGACAAATCCTAGGTTAACACGGGCCTGTGTACCCTCTGACCCTTCTGCCAAGGGAAGGGGCTGCTTCCAGGTTCTTCAGCCTTGAGCTGGAAGTGAGAGAAGAGGAAAGCTGCCCAAATATGTGAGCAGAACAAGCACCTCAAATTATCCACCAGAGCATTCATGTTCTATAGATCGAGCAACGGCTCACGGAGAAAGGTGAGCCTTCCAAGGACTCACAGCCCTTCCATTTTTTGAAAATTCTTATATCTTCTAGAAGCTCCTGAGCTTTTGGACTGAGAAGTTTCCAAGCCACTCCTTAGAGGTCCCAGTCAGCTTTCCTAACTCCTGCCCAGAAGAGAAACTGAAACCCAGCAAGAGAGAGGAACAGGTGAGGGTTTCACGGTAGGTCTCCCAGTGAACCCGAGGCCAGAATCCTGTCAGGCAGCTGGCACGTACCCTGTGCCTGCTCTGTGCTGGGTCCTGGGCTCAGGGCCTCCCAAGGAACCATTTCATCCTCAGAACAACCTTAGAAGGCGTATACAGTCTTGAACATTAGTTTACAAAAGAAAAAACCAACGTGCAGAGAAACTGCTTACATTCTTTGCCAGGCTATTTTGCTCCTGAGTGAGGGAAGTGTGCAAACCCCATGATCTGCCTGCCTGAAGCCACTTCTCAGCCCCACATGCAGAGTGGCAGTCACAGAGCTGGCAGAGCGGAGGCTGGAAGCCCTTCTGCATCCAGGAGAAGACCTCAACGTCCACCCTCCAGGTCTGCACAAGAGCTGCCCGTGCAGAGCTCAGTGTGGCCAGGCTGCAGCTGCTATACTCCCCACTCATGAAGAAGACCCATGGGCTCCGGCAGAAGGAGGTTGAGGCTCCATCAGTATCTGCAGTGTGACCGTGGCAATTGACCCAATCTTTCCAAGCCCATCTGAAATAAGGGGGTAACACTAATCCTGACACTTCAAGAAAGAAAGGAGAAACTGAGATACTTCTATAAGAAGTGCTTCCAAACTGTGAGGTCTTAGTACAAGCTGGCTGCAGTTGTGCCACAGGGTGAGGCAAGTGCCACACTTCTGGGCAGGGGAAGACCCAGCCTGGCGTGCCTAGCTCTACCTCACAATGGCACTCAGGAAGGACAAGGCCTTGAGGTGCTTCCAGGAAGATGAGGAAAGAGGTTACTCCACCCCCTATTGCGCCGGACAAGGGCAACACAGCTCCCCCAGACCTGCAGGTCTCTGGGAGCCTCCACAAGGCCAATGTAGTGGTGAGATCTGGGAAAAAAGTCAGGCAAAGATCCAGGATACAAACAGAACATTCAAACTTGCTGATAAGAAGTGCTCTGAGCCAAAGAGACATAGGTCAGGGGCTAATGAGGCTGAGGATATAAAGCCTCTAAGAGCACAGGGATGTATAAAAATGACTCCAAATGTGTGGACCCCTTGTAGGTGAGACATTATTTCCTGTCTCCATTCATTTGCTCATTCATCCTTCCATCAAGTATCTGCTAAGACTTCCCAGGAGCCAGGACCTCAAAGTGTTGCCGGCTCCATGCAACTAACAATGACACAGACAACTGACCACTGACACAAGGGCAAATGCCGTGACA
Organism: Enhydra lutris kenyoni; assembly: GCF_002288905.1. Classification (NCBI taxonomy): domain Eukaryota; kingdom Metazoa; phylum Chordata; class Mammalia; order Carnivora; family Mustelidae; genus Enhydra; species Enhydra lutris. The sequence continues at coordinate 4,725,496 of NW_019154114.1, forward strand.
GAGGAACGATGGAGCAAAGAAAGCAAAGGAATGGGGAGGTCAGAGGGAGGAAACATCCTTCTACTTCTCTAAAGGGGAGAAGGTAAGGGTTCGGGTTCTGAAGGTTAAAAAGCAGTGACTGATCCCAGGTGAGATTCTAAAGCACATTACTGATAAGCTGGCTTATGGAAAGGAAACAAGGTCATTAGAAGATTCACCAAGTAGTCTATTAATCCAAGTTCATTGCCCTTCCATTAAATTCTGTGATCTAGAAAGTGCAGGGGACAGGCCACATACATTTTTCAGTAAGGTCTCAGTAATATCGTTGTGGCCAAGACAGAAAAACAAGAGTTTCAAATGAACATAATTAAGTGATTCTTAAATAGCTATACCCTGAAGGACTCAGATCTCAGCCTTGTTCACTTCAGATATTTTTTCAAGACCTTGATGAAAACATACATAAACATGTTTATCAAATTTTATGTTAATACAGTGCTGACAAGGCTATCAAATATTTGAGAAAGAACAAGCAAGATCACAGACGATCCCGACAGGTTGGAAAAATAAGCAATATCCTCCTAAATGAGTGAGATCTTGCATGAGGTCTATAAAACAGGTGGAAGTGGGAGATAAGAGTTTAAAAATAATGTGAGGGTTTGGGCTGGCATAAAGGTGTCTGAGAGCTCCTTACAGACCTAGGTACCTGACTGACAAAGAGCCTGGGGGCTTGGCATGCCCACAGGGCCCAGATGAGAGAGATGAAGGTGGAGAGAAGACAGCAGGGTATGCCCCGAATTTCATCCCATTGCCCTGTACCAGGCAAATGTGGACAACCTGGAGGGATGTGACGAAGGCAGGTATCCAGAGCACAGAGGAAAGACTGAGACTGGGACAGGTGAAGAGGGACATGGGTAAAGAGGCCACAACTGAAGCTCCTGGGACTCTAACAGCAGAACAAGAGCCAGGGAACAGCCAGAGTCAGAGAGCAAAGTGGGTGTAAGAAGCCATCTTGAGACCTTGTCCTTAGCTGCCAGCTCACCAGCTGGGTGCCACCAACTACAGCCAGGTGGCTACAGATTTCAGAGGATGTCTCCGGATGTGCGCCTGAGTCACCTCTGCGGGGTTTATGCTACACTCTTGGCTGCCCACTATGGGCAGTGGCATCTGACTGTCCTGTTGAGGAATTCTGACTCCTGGAACACCTGGGTGGCTCAGTCATTGATGTCTGCCTTCGGCTAGGGTCATGATCCCAGGGTCCTGGGATGAGCCCCATGTCAGGCTCAGCAAGGGGCCTGCTTCTCCCTCTCCCACTCCCCATGCTTCTGTTCCATTTCTCGCTTTCTCTCTGTCAAATAAATAAATAAAATCTTAAAAAAAAAAAAAGAAAGAAAAGAAATGCTGACTCCTGGCCTTTCAGTCCCAGCCACCAGCAAACCCAATTCCCACTCATGCAGCCTAACTCAGCTGAGGTTCATCTCATGGAGAACCCACACAGAAGTCATCTCTGCCACCTTCTCACTGCCCCTCAAGCCAGGGGATGTAGGCCTCCTAAAAGTTAGGTTCTTTCTTTTTTTTTTTTTTAAAGATTTTATTTATTTATTAGAGAGAGACAGTGAGAGAGGGAACACAAGCAGGGGAAGTGGGAGAGGGAGAAGCAGGCTTCCTGCTTAGCAGGGAGCAAGATACAGGGCTCCATCCCAAGGACGGTGGGATCACGACCCGAGCCGAAGGCAGACGCTAAACAACTGAGCCACCCATGCGCCCCTACAAGTTAGGTTCTAAGTAAAATATCCAATTCCCTTTTCTTACAAGGCCTGTGGCCAGCCTAGCCTGGGTTCTGCCAGCTCAGAGACCTCTGCAAATCCAAACAGGCAGGCCCAGCGGTTAGGCACTACCTCAGGGCCATTTTGGCCAAGGGCTCCTCTTACTCAAGAGTCAAATACCAAATACCAGTCAGCCCCAGTAGGGCAAGACACCACAATAACCAATGTCTCCCTATCTCCCAGGCTCTTATCCTAAATCTCTCCACATGTACGGGGTTGCTCTTCCAAGAGATCCTTTAGGGCCCCCATCACTCCCCACTGAATGCTGCTCCTCCCGGCTTCCTAATCCTGGCTAACAGCACCACTATCCAGCCTCTTTCCCATCCTCTCTTCTTGCTAGTGCACCCCATCTGTCACTAAACCCTCCTGGGCCATCCTGGCCTCTGTCAGGCTTGCTCCCCATAGCCTGAACCAATCGCGATGACCTTGCCTTAGGTTATCTACCTCTTCCCCAGGCCCTCCCTCACTCCTGTCAGTCTCTCCTTTGCAGTTACATTGAAGGACCCTTTTATTTTATTTTATTTTGTTTTGTTTTAAGATCTTATTTATTTATTTGACAGAAAGAGACACAGCAGGAGGAATGGGAGAGGGAGAAGCAGGCTTCCTGCTGAGCAGGGAGCCCGATGCGGGACCTGATCCCAGGACCCTGGGATCATGACCTGAGATAAAGACAGACACTTAACGACTGAGCCACCCAGGCGACCCCGAAGGACCCCGAAGGACCCTTTTAAATAGAACTCTGTCCAGGTTGCTATCTGTTAACCTGTGAAAAGGCCAGAAAAGACCTGGCCCCATCTGACTCCAGCCTGTCTGTTTACCTCCCATATGAGAGCAGACCTCTTGTTGCTCCACAGCAACTAGCATCCTGCATGTTGGAAGGGCCAGCCAAAGTCAGGACCCAGGCCACGCACGTGCAAACCACTACCACTGGCGGGTATATACTTCTCACCAAGGCCAAATCCAACTCCAACAAGTGTCACACAGGCCAGGGGCATGACCATGACCCTGGTCTTTTCTCAGCACCAACCCTGGGCTTGAAAAATACTGCTAAATGGATGGATTAACAAAGGAAGCACCCCTGCTACCTTCCCTTCACTTCACAGGGCTCCAATGCCTGGAAACGGCTGCAGTTCCCCAGAGCTCCCCAGAGCTCGGCAGAGGATCAGTGACCCTGCTCTGGTGTTCCAGCCTGCCTGTGGGCCGCTCACAATCAAAGTGGCTCCATGGGGTATAGCCTCTAAGGTCCCCTAGGCACCCACCGAGGCTGTGGCCATTCTTGGTGTAGAAGCAGGTGCTGTTGATGAGGTTGACACAGCAGCCAATCACATCTCCTGTGGTGAATGTGGGACCGTAGGGCTGGCCAGTGCCAGAGGAGCAGAATGAGTGCCCATCATCGCCATGGTAACCATAGGAATGTTTATCCCAACCTGTGGAGGAAGAGAAGAGCAACAGGTGAGTGGATATAGTTGAGTCAGCCAGACACACCACCTAGGTCTGAGCTCCTGTCCCCAGCCTGCTACCACCTCAGTTAGTACTTCTGGCCTCTCAGAGCCGGCTGTGGACAGGGTAGGGCTATGCCCAAGGAGCAGGGAGTCCAGCACGTGATCGCACTTGAGGAGCTGAAGCAATCAAGGGGCCCAAGCTGTGGTTAACGAGAACCAAAACCATGAGTGACCTGGAAGGGACTTACCAGAAGGCCATGCGTATGACAAGGGAAAATGTTATGAAGGAGAGGGGCTTAAACTGACCTTTGAGGGATTTTTAAACATATTTTTTAACTGAAGTATAATTTACATGTAATAAGATTCTCCCTTTTTAATGGACAGTTCAGCAAGTTTTGTTTTTTTTTTAAAGATTTTATTTATTTATTTGACAGATCATAAGTACACAGAGAGGCAGGCAGACAGAGAGAGGGAAGCAGGCTCCCTGCTGAGCAGAGAGCCTGACGTGGGGCTTGATCCCAGGACCCTGAGATCACGACCTGAGCCGAAGGCAAAGGCTTTAACCCACTGAGCCACCCAGGCGCCCGGACAGTTCAGCAAGTTTTAACAAGTGTTCCCACCATGATCAAGACATAGAAATTACCGCTGTTCCAAAAAGTTCCCTCATGCCTCTTTGCAGTCAGCCCCACTCCCCCCACCCCAGTCTCTGGCAACACTGATCCGATTTGTTCCTAAAGTTTCGCCTTTTCCAGGATGTCACAGAAATGAAATCACAGAATACAGAGGGTCCTGTGTCTGACTTCTTTCACTTAGCACAACACATTTGAGATTCACCCACATTGTTTAGGTGTACCAGTATTTTGTTTCTTTTTATTGCTGACATAGTCCTCCATTATATGGATATGACACAGTTTATCCATTCATTAGTTGATGACATTTGAGCTGTTTCGATCTTTGGCCATTGTGAATAAAGCCAATAAATACTTACATACGGGCCTTTGCGTGGACATATGTTTTCATTTCTCTTGAATAAATACTTAGAGGTGGTATTGCTGGCTCATAAAATAAGTGTATGTTTAACTTGATAACAAACTGCCTAATTGTTTTCCTACGTGGTTGTACTATTTGCATTCTCACAGCAATGTATAAGGCCCACTTTCTCACAAACACCTGTTATGGTCAGATGTTGGGTTTTTTTTTCTTACTCTTTTAGCCATTTTATTTATTTATTTATTTATTTATTAAAGAAAAATTTTTTTTAAAGATTTTATTTATTTATTTGACAGACAGAGATTACAAGTAGGCAGAGAGGCAGGCAGAGAGAGAGGAGGAAGCAGGCTCCCTGCTGAGCAGAGAGCCCGATGTGGGGCTCGATCCCAGGACTCTGAGATCATGACCTGAGCCGAAGGCAGAGGCTTTAACCCACTGAGCCACCCAGGCGCCCCATCTTTTAGCCATTTTAGTAGGTATTAGTAGTTTCAATGTCATTGCAGCTTTACTGTGCATTTCCCCAACGACCAAGGATCTTTTGAGCATCTTTTCATATACTGAATCATCAATTTGTTAGAAAAACAATTGAACTATGCAGAATTTTAACCAGGTTTTTTTTTTTTTAAAACAGGTTTTAAAAAAAGATTTTATTTATTTATGAAAAAAGAGACGGGGGAAGGACAGAAGGAGAAGTGGACTGCCTGATGAGCAGGGAGCCAGGTAAAGAGCTCAATCCCAGGACCTCCAGGATCACTATCTGAGCCGGAGGCAGACACTTAACTGACTGAGCCACCCAAGCGCCCCTTTAACCAGTTTTTAAAATTGGGCTGTGTGTCTTATGAAGATTTAAGGATTCTAGATATAGTCTGAATACAAATCCTTTTATGTGTTTCACAAATATTTTTTCCCAGGGTGTGGTGTGTCTTTTCATTTTTTTTACAGTATTTTTTTTTTTTTAAGATTTTATTTATTTATTTGACAGACAGAGATCACAAGTAGGCAGAGAGACAGGCAGAGAGAGAGGAAGCAGGATCCCTGCTGAGCAGAGAGCCTGATGTGGGGCTCGATCCCAGGACCCTGAGATCATGACCTGAGCTGAAGGCAGGGGCTTAACCCACTGAGCCACTCAGGAACCCCTTAACAGTATTTTTCAAAGGCCTGCCGGGATTTTGATTGGGATTGGGTTGAATCTATAGATCAATTTGGAGAGAATAGATAGCTTAATAATACTGAATATTTCAATTTCTGAACATGGCATATCTCTCCTCTTATTTAGGTCTTTAATTTCTCTCAACAAGGTTTTGACCAATTTTTCTCTACTCTACTTTTCATGCTATTCTAAGTGTTATTTTAAAATTTCAATTCCCAATTGTTTTTTGCTATTATATCAAAATATAATTGATTTTGGGATGGGAGTATAGGATCAAGGTTTCTTTTGGAGTGACAAAATGTTCTAAAATTAGATTAAGATGATGGTTGCACAGCTGTGAACATGCTAAAAACCACTGATGTGTATACTTTAGATGAGTGGTTTTTATAGCATGTAAATCTTATTTCGATAAAGCTATTAAACATACACACACATATATTTGACTTTTTATATATTCACCTGGTGTCCTGCAACCTTGTTAAACACACCAATTAGTTCTGGTAGCTTTTATGAAGATTCTTTGGGATTTTTAAATATATTGTCTGAGAATAAAGACAGCTGCATTCTTCCCATCTACTCTGCATGTCTTCTATGTCTTTTTCCTGGCTCACTGCACTGACTAGGGCCTCCATACATGTTGAGTAGAACTAGTGAGAGCAAAAGTAAGTGAGACCTCTGAAGTATACCACAGTTTTGTACAGGGAAAAGAGTGGAAAAGATCACTCTGGGAAGGTAAAGGCATGGGCACAGATGGGACCAGAGGGTGTGAGCTGCAGAGGGCCTGCCTGCCTGCTTGGCTAAGGAAAAGGAGTAGAGCCCACAGGGCCATGGCAAGCCAGGACCTGCACAGGGTAGGTAAGCCTGACAGTCTGGCAAGCAGGTCTACTTCCCAAAGCAGCCCCTTCAAATAGCTTTCCCAGCCTTTGCTGCCTCCTTCGGGTCTGAGCAGCATGCCTATGTGAACATGCTTAAACACACCCCTCCCTTCCCAAGTGACATGGGTAGAAGTTCTCTGCTGGGAGGGAAGCTCTCTCCAGAAAGGCAGAGTGGTTGAGGATCTGAGTAGCTGAGAAAGGAAGGTAGGGCTCAAACATTTTCAGTATGTGCACAGATGTGTGTGGTGGGGAAGGGGAGGTTAGGGGAAGGGCAGCGGGATGTGGCCAGGCTGTAAGCAGAGGTATGGGGGTGAAGCAGATGGATGACAAGGACAGTACTTGGCAAAGGAGACAAAGGGCATGGATGGAGAGGTGGAACTGATCAGGCTGTGGAGCCCAAACTCTGCCCTGCATTTGTACTGCTGGGCTCAAGGACAAGTTGTTTCTCCTAATCATATTATCCATCTCAAGCCTTGTGGACCCTGAGCTTTCATTTCTTTTCAGCCAGGAACCCTCTGGTTAAACAAAGCTTCCCCAGAACCCACAGTGGGGAACACACCAAAGCTGAATGGCTCTCACTACTGAGTACAGGACTCAGAGACCTGCTGCTCCCCTCCCAATAGCTTTCTACCACATCACAAGGAAACTATCTTGAGAACTGCCCAGGGCTGGCTTTAGAAGGCCCAATGCCTACAGCCAGGCTCTGGTCCTACCTTTCCCATTCTCCAGAGATAGTGGACTACCTAGCTCAGGGGACAAGGTGCTATTCTGGGCATCAACAGGCCCAGGAGTGAAAGGAGTCTTTCCACTGCTGGTGGGTTCATAGATCATCTGACTTCAGGGAAGCACTCTTCTGAGGCACAGCAATGCCCATTCCTGCCCAAGAGCTGGCTGATGAGGCTACCAGAGGCAATGGCTCTTCTCAGGCCTCCATACAGGAGGCCATAAGGCTCTGCAGCAGCACCTGCAACTACAGAAGGCCACAAAGGAAGGGGGTCCAGCTGAACAGCAAAGTGACAATTATCCCTCCAGGTCAGGCTCAGACTGTGCTTAGGGCCCCAGGCCTGCTCACCAGCTTCCCCTGCCTCAGGATCCTCATCCACGCGCCATACCAGTCACAGCCGTCCTCCCTGGATCCTTCCGATTGAGCACGGGTGCTCCCCACATGCGACACAGTAACTGACCACAATGGGGCAACCTGTGAGGAGAACGTGGCAATAATGCTGCGTATTTGTCATAACAGGTACTGCCACTTCCACCTCGAGACCAGGGACCTTGCTCACCAGCCCACAACGCTGAGAAATGGCTGAGCTGGGATTTGCACCCAAACCTTCAGGTTCCAAAACCCACATCTTCCCTGTCATGGATCCTGTCTCATTTGGTGTGGTAACCATCTGGGCAGTAAAATCGTCCCCAAACCCCAGACCCTTCACCAGAAGACAGTGGTTAGATGCACTGGTTTTAGGGCTCTGTGGACCACAGATCTCTGACTTGCAGTGACTCAGGAGGCCTCCAGGCCAGAAATGGGGGAAGGGCCAGATCGCAGCCCTAGAAGAAGACAGAGGCACTAGTGCCTCCTGCCTGAAGGCTGCAACTGCCTATCTTGGCTCTCCAGGGTGTCCCCACCTTCCCACCTCACCAGGCGGCCACGGCCAGCAGACCAGAACACACATTTCCACCCAGTGCCCACTGGAAAAGGGTTCCTAACGAAGAAGCCACACTTCTCACATACAAAGAACATGCATATGATCCAGACAGAAAGACAGGAGCCCTTCACTTTAGGCCACAGGCCTAAGTTCTCAGCTGGAATCCCCCAGGACAGGCTGTTCTGCTAAGTACCCTACCGCTGCAAGAAACCCAGACTTCCGCTCCAGGGGCCTGGGATGCCAGGGACAGAAGTGTGGCTCTCAATGGTGCTTGAGCAGCAAAGCTTTCCCTAAAGCCAAGCTCACCACTCACCACCTCCTGAGGCCAGGTGGTGGTGGGGGAACACTGTCCAGGAAAGCCACTGCCCATTCTAGCCCTCCCCAAGAATCCTTAGCGAGAGCAGCTTGCTGCTGTGGGTCCTCTCAGAACTATGCCCACAGCTGCTGATGTCCACTGGGTCCTCCCTTTGTACCAGTTCATCATGATCCATCTCTAAAGCTTGCCCCTTGAAGTTTTCCATAACATTATTTGGCCCCCTCTCCCCCAGCATACTGATCACATCCCTGATCAATTCTGATTCCTACTGAACCTTTCAAGTCACCAGTCACTGTTCCTGACAATGCCCCCTAACTATCCTCTCTGGCCAAGACAGGAGCTCCTTGGGGCATGGGCCATATGATCTCATCACCAGTTCCTCCAGATCCAGCACATCAGGAGATCAGGAGTCTGAGAAGTAGTACACATATGTGTGTACACACATACACACACACACATCTGTGTGTTCATGTGCAATGACCAGTTCTAGTCCATTTTTCTCTCACACAAGGATGCCCCTGCAGGACAGATTTTGTATGCAGATTTTCTGTCTAGAAGGTAGAAAACTTGAACTACAAGATTTTCTTTGTTTTAGCTTTCTCAGATTAAAGCAGTAGGTACTCCAGAAATCCTAATAAAAATGTGGCCATTTGGGGCGCCTGGGTGGCTCAGTGGGTTGGGCCGCTGCCTTGGGCTCAGGTCATGATCTCAGGGTCCTGGGATCGAGCCCCGCATCGGGCTCTCTGCTCAGCAGGGAGCCTGCTTCCTCCTCTCTCTCTGCCTGCCTCTCTGCCTGCTTGTGATCTCTCTCTGTCAAGTGGATGAATAAAATCTTTAAAAAATAAATAAATAAATAAATAAATAAATAAATAAATAAATAAATGTGGCCATTTGGGGGCACCAGGGTGGCTCAGCTGGCTGAGCATCTGACTCGTGATTTCTGGTTTCAGCTGGGGTCATGATCTCAAGGTCATGAGATCAAGCCCCAAGCTAGCCTCTGCAATCAGCAGGGAGTCTGCTTGGGATTCTCTCTCTCCCGCTTCCTCTGACCCTCCCCTCCATGTACTCTCTCTCTAAAATAAATAAATAAATGTGGTTTTTTTTTGATGTGGCAATTTGATTTATCAAAAGTAGTAAAATCACCCAGAACTATTTCCTTAATGGTTAAGCCAATGACTCAAGGATAAATGGGAGATATTTTTGTCTCCATGTATGGGAGCTCAATAACTATCACCAAAACAACAGATGCTTACATTTCCAAAGGCCTAAAATAGAAATTTAAGTATTTTGAATGCTTTTCTTCAAAAATAAACTATGTAATTATTTTGACAAAACTACCATCAAGCTATAAATACGGATTTTAAATTTTAAAAACATGAAGAGCTCAATTAAAAAAAAAGTATTTAGTTAGAATCAATTCAAGAATCACCTCAGGCTATCTGGAAAATAGGTAAGTTTTCCTGTTTTTGTTTCCAATTCCCAAATGATTTATCAATTATATAGATTTACCCAAAGGAAGAAAATTTATAGTCCCCGTGGTACACTGAATAAGGCTTCCCAAAGATGTCATGTCCTAATCCCAGAACCTGTGAATATGCTGTTGAAGATTTTGCAGAAGAGATTAAGGGGGGGAAAAAGTGATTAAGGTAAGGCTTTTGAAATGGGAGACTGGACTGTCCTGTATTATCTGGATGGGGAGACAATGTCATCACAAGGGTTCCTGTAAGATGGAGGCAAGAGGGTCTACTCAGAAAAGGTGATGTGGGGGCGCCTGGGTGGCTCAGCCATTAAGTATCTGCCTTCAGCTCAGGTGATGATCCCAGGGTCTTGGGACTGAGCCCCAAGTCGGGCTCCCTACTCAGTGGGAAGCCTGCTTCTCCCTCTCCCACTGCCCCTGCTTGTGTTCCCTCTCATGCTGTCAAATAAATAAATAAAAATCTAAAAAAGAAAAGAAAAGCTGATGTGAAAGCAGAGACCATTAGATGCTACGCTGCTGACTTTGAAGATGGAGAGATGGGGCACATGCTAAGAAATTCAAGTGGACACCAAAAGCCAGAAAAGGCAAGGAAACAGATTTTCTCCTCTAGGGCCTCCGAAAAGAATATCACCCTGATGACATCAGGAATGATCAGTGTAGAAAATAAACACCTCAGCCCTTTGTCTCTTGCTCATCAGAGTGCTATGAAGTTAAAAGCTTTTGCAAGAAAAACACAGGGCTATAATGTATCTTCAATTAAAGCTATGATTTTATAACCAATGTTTTTTCCAAACACAATTAAGAGCCTGTATGTGAGGAGAAGGTACATATGTGTGTGTGAAAGCTAGCTTGGGGTGAAAAATGGAATGTTAATCACTTCATTTAGTAACAGTGGCTGTGGCAGCGGCTTGGCTTAGGGCCACTGTGCTATCTTCCCATCCTCTGGAAAGGACAAGCAACCAATCCACTTAGTTAGCCGACTAACAAAGGCCTGCCTACTTCATGGGGCTGATAAATTAGGGGTGGGGGGAGGTGTGAAAGCAACAGAGAAGACATAATATATATATATATATTTTTTTTTAAGATTTTATTTATTTATTTGACAGAAAGAGATCACAAGTAGACAGAGGCACGCAGAGAGGAAGGGAAGCAGGCTCCCCGCCGAGCAGAGCGAGCCCAATGTGGGGCTCGATCCCAGGACGTTGGGATCGTGATCTGAGCCGAAGGCAGAGGCTTTAACCCACTGAGCCACCCAGGCTCCCCCACAGGCACCCCGAGAAGACATAATATGTAAGTAAACCAGTAAGCAAACAAGAAAACACCTGATAGACACAATCTGCTCTGAAGGAAACAAACCCAGGTGATGGGCTAGAAACGGGAGTGGGGATGGCGATAGTGTAGTCAAGTTAGACCTCGCCAAGCTCTGACCCATATGCAGAGGTGTGCTTAATGAGAGAATCAGAAAAAGAACTTTGGGGGCAAAGGGAATGAGCTCACTATATCTGGGAAATAGGAAAAGACGACCAGTGGGTCTGGAGCTGAGAGACTTACAAAGAGTCAGAGCAGAGTCAACAGGACCCACTGGATGTGTGTGCTGCTGGTCTGAGAGCAGACAAGGATGCCGCCCAGGTTCTGTCTGGGACAAATGGGTGGATGGTGGTACTGCCTACTAAGAGAAGGAGCAGGCCTTTCAGACACATTAAGTCAGAGCAGGTGGGTGGCTATACAAGGCCAGTGCAAGACTGTGGCTCATCCCAGATGCTCAAGGCTGAGATGGGGAACACTCACTAAACAAACAGTGGTGTAGACAGAAAATTTAAAATGAAGTCACTGGAGGATTTTCCTACTGTGTTGTCCTGATACCATGGCTTTCTGTTTTCCCTTTGGGAGAAAAATTCAGGCCAGTCAAAGACTAGAAAAGGCAGAACAAACGCAGAGAACGGCACCAGAAGCCCAAAATAGATGAGGAGATGTTAAAGGGCACGAAGTTACTCTCGATGGATTAAGTTACCCCACTTGCAATGAATCCTCTCCCCAGGCCTTGAGAGGCTGTATGGCAGAGAGAAGTTGGTACAATCACTGCTGATCTTGAGGAATCAGGCAGACAGAAGAAAAAACAAAAGGCCACGGCCTGATTGCAGTTGCACATTCTGCAGAGAGTCTGTTGTCAGTCTCAAGCTAGGGTCCTACAGAGGGCGTGTGGCCTGTCAGGAAGAGACACCGTAGCCCTGGGTACCAGAGCAGAAGTGTGGCCTGAAGGGCTTCTGCAGTCTGGTCCTGGATACAGCCTTGTCCTTCCAAGCCAGCAGGCCCTGGGCAGTCACTTGCCTCCTTGAACCTTGGTTCCCTTCTCTACCAAGTGAGGGGGGATCAATTGGAAAGTGTTGTCAAATAGCTCTAAGGTTAACCTTAAAAAATACTGAGTCCCCAAAATAATCAGAAGGTACGATAAACCCCATCTGAAGGTTGAGGAAACTGAGACCCTGAGAGGCTACAGGAGGGCTCGTGGTCTTGTAGATAACACTCCCAGAAGCTCAGTCCTTCTTTCCTCTGAGGGACACTCAGGTGAGAACCAAGCAGGTGCCCACAAGGGTGAAGCTACTACCTCCTCCTTGAGGTGGCCCCAATCCAATCTCAGGAAAAAGCAAGATGCTCTGAAAGTAGAACACCTGAATTCCTCAAAGACAGGGCTCCATTTAAAAAAAGAAAAGAAAAGCTTGAAGTAACCCCTACAAGGTCTTTGGACCCCAAGCTAAGCTGACCTGACCAGTACTACTTCCTCCCGGTATCTGGCTGAATTCCATCAACTGTGAGAAGGGACTGGGCACAAAACCTCCTAGCACCCCTCCCTGAAGGCCGCAAGAACAAACAGTAGGGTAGGTGAGCAATGAATGCTAGGATTTGCCTGCGAGCCCCCCTTCTTTAGGGGATAGCACTCACCTTCTCTCAAGTAGCTCCTCCCCATACCCATCCTGTCTCCAGTGGGAACTGCTAATCCTAGTAACTCCTCCTCCCTGACCCAAACTGGATCAGTAAGAGAGCTTCCTGGAATTTTTCTACAAGGATGCTGGGAGGAGAGTGGGTCTCAAAGCTCTGTGCTGCCATTGTTCCCATCTTGTGCTGAAGGTTTGACAGCCTAAAGCTAATAAGCACAAAGCAGGTGCAAGAGGCAGAGAAAGAAAGTCTCAGCCTTTGAGTCCCTGAGACCATACTCCTCTGTTTACCCTGCCTGAGTTCTGGCAGACCAACCTGGTTAGAGATGGGTTTCTCTCCCTTAAAGCAACCAAAGTCCTCTGGCTAAAGGGCCCATGTCTAAGCATCCTTTTGTTCACCATGCATAATACCCGGTCCACAAAAGATGCTCAAGAAATGTTTGTTGAAGTAAAAAGGGAAACATGGTCGAGGGCAGGCAGGAAGTCTGAAGTACAGGATTGTCAATGGTCAGACCACTTCATGACACACTGCCAGTGGACAGTCCTGGGCTTGACTGTGACGAGTTTTGTTGGCATTTTTCTTTTTTAAGAAAAGAAAAGCAATCAGAGCTGTCTGCCTGCATCCTGCCCCCACTTATACAGATTAATGGTGAAGCCACTTCTGGGCCCTGGAAAGAGGCCTGCAGATAGGCTGTGGACCCGGATCTATACTGGGTCGGTTATTTAGCTCCTCTGAGTCTGCCTCCTCTTCTATCAAACAAGGCAGCTGATACAAGTATCTCTGCCCGCTCTGGAAAAATCCATGAATCTAAGCTCCCCTTCCCATTAAGAGGGTCTAGCAGCTATGGTGACTGTCATACCTCTGCCTTGGTAAGCCTCCCCTCTAGCCCTACCACCCTCTGTTTCAGAAGACAACTCCAAACAGAACCCCTGCGGCCAAAGCCCGCACCTTCTAAGTTGGTAGCAGGAGCAATAATCACCCTCTCTGGGTGTGCCTGGTGCGAGGGTGGAGTGATAAGGCCAGGAATGAGAGCTGTCACCCTTACCATAGGACTGTCTACAGAAGCCAGCTGTCTGAGAGGACACTGGGATGTAGGTCCAGAAGGAAACAAGGGAGCACAGCTGCCTGGGTCAGGCCCTGTAGGAAGTCAGGTCCAGGTGGTTGTGAGGCAGAGGATGGCTGGGACTGCACAATGGGGACGACACTCTGACCAAAATGCTACAACTAACCATTCTTCCCTGTCCAAAGAGAATAAGCCCGGTCACTCCCGGAGAGAACGAACGGGTAGCCAGCCTGGCACCCACACAGAAGAGCCTGCCACGTCAGACACCTATCAGATGTCAGTGACGCAAGGGGAAAGCCAAGCCTCACTGGGCCAGGAGGCCCGAGGTGCCCACTTCAGATGCTCTGGCACCACCCACTTCCCCTTCCATTATCACTCAGAGCGGCAGTCTCCCTCACAGAAGTGTGGGGGTGGCTGAGGAAAGGAAATGGTTCATCATCTCGGCACTCCCAGACGCCGTCCCTGGTTACAGTGCCCTGGAGGAAGGAGACTCCCGTGGGGCTGCCAGGGACTCCAGCACGACTGCTCCAGGCACCCACCCCATGCAACTTCCCTCCGCCAAGACATGTCAGGGGCCTCAGTGCAGGGGAGCTAGGAACGGAGAGGACTCTCACTGCTAAATACAAAGATTTCTGCATCATCACCACGTTAGCACAGAACCTGGGAAGGGGGCTGGTGCTGTGCCTGCCCATTAGCTTCTGGCCCTGGCTCATGACTGACCAGCATACAGAGGCCAGCCCATACCCCACAAAGCTAGCCTAAGCCTTGGCCCCCATGCCACCACGCCAGCCATCTCTCCCTAATAAATGCGTCCCAGTCACAGTTGGGCTTTGGGTTTGAATCCCAGTTCCGCCACCCAGCCCTCTGGGTTCTCTCGACTGAATTCTCTCAGGGTGGGTGAGAGGATCACACGAGAACGGCTATGGAACGGCAGCCTGCAGGAGGTACTCACCCTCGAGTTTCCCTCCCTCTCCATTCCTAGCACCAGCTTCATGGTCAATTCTGGGCACTTGAGACTTCTTGCTTCCTTTATCCCCGAGGGAGCAAGGGGGGTGGATCACCCATCTGTCCGAATAGCTCAACAACGGCAGTCCCAGGCCTGCTCCACTCTTGCTTATCCCCGGTTTCCTGGGGGGGGGACCACCCGGCTGGCCTTCAGCGCACTTAACAGAGCTCAGCAGCCATGCCTGGTGACTCTCAAAATGTCACTCGTGAGACTGGCTATGGAGGGAAGGTGCTGAGCTGGCTTGGCCAGGGTGCTTGTTGAGCCTGAGGCTGCTGTGGAAAGAACACATGTGTCCTGGGAGACCTCCTGGCAGGGCTGCTACTCAAGGATGGCCACTTACTCAGAGCCATCCCTCCCCGGAAATGCATCAGACAAATGTTTCTCCCCAAACCTTAAGTATCTTAAAAAATCTGACAGACCCATTGCCCGGAGTAGCTCCACAACGGGTAACGGGAAAGCAAAGGACAACTTTTCACTCAGCAGAGGCAGCGTAGTGGCATCAGAGAAGGCCCATCATAACACTCACATGGCTGCTACCCCAAACTCTCAGAATCCTGGGACCAAGGAACAGGATCTACACAATCCTAAGGCTAGGCCTCTGGCACCTCCAGGCAAAAGGGCTCAAGGGTACCCTGGGAGTCTGCTCTGCATGGAAGCCAAGGTAAGGAAAGCAGGAGAAAAAGGCTCCGCAGGTAGTTGGTGACAGCGGAGGCTGATACCAGGTGGAGCCTGCCCTCACAGGGGGATCCAGGCCCTCTACCGAGGAGGAGCAGGTATCAGCGTGAAACCATGGGCAAGGCCAGGGGGTGTATAGCCAGCACCTGCATAGAAGGGGCCTTCCAAGAGTCACACTCTTTCCCTGCCCCCAAAGAAATCGATACCTGATGGCCAGGGGAGGCGCAGGGAAGCCAGGGGGAGTCTAGCTAGGTCTGGCTAGGACATGGCTCAAGTAACATCTGCCATATCTAACAGTGCTACCCGCCTTTACCTCAGACTCCCACAGGACAGACTCAGTCTGTCACCCATGCTGAATCAGGCTAAGGAAAGGGGTGGCACTGTCCCACAAAACTGAGAGGCAACCTCAACCCCTAGGCCTTTGTATCTCTCCTCTAGAGTTGGGTTTGCCTTTTCCTTGTCTCCAATGAGCTTCTTCTGAACCTCTGGGAAAGTCAGTGGATGAGTGACCCCTGGTAGTGCAGGAGCCTGTGACTTCGCACACACTGCCAGATCCTGAGAGATGGGCATGCGCACAACCCTTCCCCAAAGGAGGCCCAGGTATGGTGATGCAGTATTTCTAGGACACCTAAATACAGACTCCTGCCCAGCACAAGGGAAGCAAGGGATTGAGCAGTAACTAGTCCCCACTCAGCTCCACCCTGAGGTGGCCCCAGCCTGCAACCATACCAGAGGACACTTGAGAATCCGTTTTCAGAGACTGACAAACTCAGGTTTCAGAACTGGCCCTTCTGCTGTTGATGAAACCTCTTACCTCAAAAGACTTAACTTGTCCTGCAAAACAGTCTTAAATTGAGAATTTTCACCTCTGCTACAGAAGTGGGAGCTGGTATTTGGAAGAACAAAATAGGATACTGTAGACAAGAAATCTCCAGGACCAGGAATAATAATTTCCATGCCTGACTGAGTTGCCTCACTTCACAAGGCTGCCAAGCAGTCCTGATATGTTAAGGTAATACAGGTCTCCCTGTGGCTAAGGGAAGAGGCCCACAGAAAAGGACCACGACTCAGCTGGCTATGGGGCCCAGCGTGCTGCTGGCCCAGGGAGGGGTAGTCCGGGAACAGAGGGCCTCTCACATGAAGAAAGCTTCACCGCAGGGACCACGGCAGGTCCTGTGGCACTGGCACCATTAACTACCAGGGGAACCACCAGGGATTCCAAACAGATACCTGGCCCTTGGGCCCCAACTGCTAAACCACCATCTGCTCCGGACATCCTAGTGGAACCCGGGTTATTTACTCCTCCACTCCCAGCCAGGTCATTTCCCTCATCTCTGCTATCTGCTATTCTTCTCCCATGGCACATGCAAATGAGAAATATTGGCCATTTGTAGAATCTGTCCCACCCAGTGGAAGCAGGCCCCAGCCACGAGATCAGGACACAAACACTTCTGGGGGCATGCTCCTAACAGACGGTTCAGGGTAGGCTTAGTTAAAGTAAGCTCTAGGGGGAGGAAAAGATGTTCACTTGAACATGACCATCCTGTGGGAGCAAGGCAGACAGTCCCCTTACTACCCTCTCACCCCCTACCAGAGCCTAGTTGCGAGGTGCCATCTGCTTCAGGAGATATGCACCCCCCAACCCCCAGTCCCCAGCTGTGGAGCTGCTTCTTTTCCGACAGTATGAAGGAAGTTTGCCTCAAGGGTTCTCCTGAGGGGTTGTAGTAATTAAGGTAATACATGCCACACTAAGACAACAGCTGCCTCCTGCACAGAAATGGCAAAGAGGAAATTACCAGCTACCCAGCTCTGATGCAGACGGGGCTACCTATCCACACAGCTTGAATCTCCCTGGCCCTCTCTGAGGTTCAAGGCACAAAAGGAGAATCTGTCTTATCCTCAACCCCTTCAAAGCCCTCAAGATTAGGAGAAGCCCAAAACCCTCCCTCTGTCCACGCCTCTGACTTTTCTCCCTGCTTCCTCAATCCAGGGATCGCAGCCCACGCTGCTTGCTGCCAGCTCAGCGATTGGAGGGTCGGGCTGAGGGTACTCACCTGCCTGTAGACTATCTGCCCTGCTTTCAAGCCGTTTGTCCATGAATTCTGATATTCTTATTTTGGACCACATGTGCTCCTTGGTTTCACATTTAATGGAGGTCAAAAACACCTTACAAAAGGTAAACCTCAAAACTTCTGACCATGCAGAAATTTCTGACCGTGCAAGCTGAGACAGGCCCGGATGTTCCTTGGAAAGTCTGACCACCAGCCTCATACTGAAGGTACTCTGTTCTTGTCTGCTCCCAGGACCAAGTGAGACCCCAAGAGTGGCTACACCCTGCTCCTGAAAGCCCCAGAAGCAAAGACGTCCTTGCGGAGCTAGTATAGGAAAACCTACAAGAAAACACTTGAAACATCAACATCCTGTTTGTTTGCTATGCCATCTCATCCTCCATAACTCAACTCCAGTTAACACATACTAACGTGGCTACTCAAATACAGAAAACACAAGCACTAGAAACAAAATGTAGTTTCAATTATATCTAAATCCACTCTGATACACATTCATAAAAGAACTGTATTTATTTAGGGACGCCTGGGTGGCTCAGTTGATTAAGCGGCTGCCTTCGGCTCAGGTCATGATCCCAGCGTTCTGGGATCAAGTCCCACATCAGGCTCCTTGCTCGGCAGGGAGCCTGCTTCTCCCTCTGCCTCTGCCTGCCACTCTGTCTGCCTGTGCTCGCTCGCTCTCCCTCTCTCTCTCTGACAAATAAATAAATAAAATCTTAAAAAAAAAACAACTGTATTTATTTATTTACTTAAGAACTTCAAATGTATAGGTTCTTCCTTCCACAGGTAGAAAAAACACTTTTTCTCAATTACAACAAAAGCTAACATGTATGTACCCCTTTTTTATTAGACACTGTTCTAATCACTATGCAGGACCTTACTAAATTCTCAAAGCCATTCCATATGTGAGTTACCTACAAGTATTGTTTCCATTTTACAGATTGGGGAAAAGAGAGGCACAGAGCAGTTAAGTAACTTACCTCAGGTAACACAGCTGCCAGGATGCAAATGCAGACTGTGTGGCTCCAGAGTCCATGCTCTTAAGCACTGAGCTACATACTGCTCCACAAGCTGACCGCAACCCTAAAGATGTATTTCCTCGCATGACTAAATGTGAGCCCAGAGCTGATTCAATGACACTGAGCCCTAACAAACAGAGAAGGGGGGACGGTCACTCCTCTTACAGGTAGAAGGTGGCAGCAGAGCCCCCATGCACAATCAGTGCCACAATAGTTAGGGCATAGTAGGGAAGCTATGATCCAAATAAAGGCTTCTCCCAGCCAAGAGCAGGCTGCAGGCCAGCAGGGACCTGACTCAGGAATGGTTCCTGAGAACCACACTTGGTTTACTGAAGCCACAGCACTGAAGCAGAGCACAGCAAGATGCAGAAAGAGCCCACGGGCATTATGCTCACTCTGGAAGAGTGATGATAAAAAGATGTGGTCCAAGTCCCAGTGAGGGTATCGTTGGGTAAGTATGAATAAGTCACACAAGGCAGAGAGGTAAATGTCATGAGAGAAATGTGGTCAGGACCAAAAGGGTTAGGCAGTATTGCACAGGGGGACACAAGCAGGAAGGATACCCCCACAGTAAGAAGGGCACCTATCAAGAGGCAGAGCAGAGATGTCTGCAGCGTATCTCGGGCCTCACAAACACACTGGTGTGCAGCCCATGTAGAGGGTAGAGAGGGCAGAAGATGCCAAGCAAGGCTTACAGGCCTGTGTCCCTGGCAGAGGGGTCAGAAGCACAAAACAGGCAAGGGACAGGAAGTGGAGAGCAGAGACCTGAGATAGAGCAATGAATCTGGAGGCCATGGAAAGAGCACAATGGGGAGGCAATGACAGTAAGGATAGAGAAGGGGACCAGATTAAAGACATACTTGCAGAGCGGCAGAACCATGGGATGGATGTGGAAAGGGACGGGGTGAGATTAGTCTGAAGAGTGCCACCTGGGGGCTGGGTGAACAGCGACTGCCAGTGGACACAAGGAAAGCAGGAGGATCTGGGTTTTGCAGTCAGATAAACTTAGTTTGAGGCAAGCAGGTTCACTGTGTGCTGGACCGTAAACAAAGCACTGAGGTTTCAGGAGATGTGACCTGCTCAAAGACAGAGAAGAGCCAGAGAAGTGAGTTGTATAACTGCCTGGATGGCTCACGAGCTGCCTTTCAACTGCACTTTCAGGCCTTGGCAAAGTACGGTCAACCATTCATAGGCCACAGAGTCTTGGGGCCCCTCAAAGAAAGAGAGAACTGCCTCTACCGCCTCCACACCTACTTCACGCAGCTACCATAAGTTCTACTCAGCAACCAGATGCAAGCAACCAGAGAAACCAGCAGCCCAGGGCAGAGGAGAAAAGAAGGGCGGGGAGGGGTGTGGGGGACTCTGTGTGTGCGCGCGCGCGTATGTGTGTGTGTGTGTGCGCGCGCCCTCGCATGTGTATGACAGAGGTTATCTCCTACAGTCAAGAAGTAGAGAGGGGTGGAGGCTCTCTCTCAGTCAAGTCCATCATCTGTTGTTACTGGTTTCACTAAACCAGATCAGGAACTATAAGAAAAGGGGCCTCAGTTCTACACTTGGGCCTCTCCTTTCTCGTAAGTTTCTCTTCCAGGGACTCGTGAAAGGCTGGACTAAGCCAAAGACCAGGTACTTCTTGCAGCAGCACCTGGGCAGGCGAAGGCTGGACTTCCCAAGTTACCTTCTTCTTAGAGTCACTCAGACAAGGGCGGTTCGATTTGCACTCTTCTACTTGCTCTGAATGACACTGAGACTTGGCATCTAAAATGGCTATCACCAGGCCATTTTATTAATAAAAGAATTCTTAAAACAAATTATCAGCAAAATCCTACAAGCACAACATAGTAGTTTGCAGTCTGTTCACCTACTACTCAGAAGATACCAAGCTGGATGACCTACTTCCACAGGGCCCGTCCTCCTCCCCATCTCTCGAATCCCAGATACCACCATGCTCTTCTGGACCACTGAGACTGGCCTCCTTGCACCTGCTCCTGCCCCCTCCAACCTGGACAGATCACACCTCCGCTTAAATCCCTCAGTGGCTCCCTGTAACACCCAACCCACTGTCTCCCTGACCTAGTAACAACCATCAAGCGCAAAGCTGCTTAAACCCTCCAACCTGAAGCCCTCAGCCCATAGGCACAAGGCTGCAGGTGACATTATTTTCAAAATTTCTTTTACCCTCTAATAACAAATTCATAAAATAGACTGATATATAAATGAATAAGAAAAAACAAATGTACAGAAAACTCTATGGTGGACTGGGAACAAACTCTGTACCTACATATTTCACAAAACCTGATGTGCTAGAGTATAAATGAGCATTAAGCAAACTTTTTCTTTCTTTTTTTTTTTAAGCAAACTTTTTCAAAGTACAGACCACATCATATTACTGATCATGATGGAAAAAGGTCAGGCTCAGCCAATTAAACAAATAAATAGTGCCCGATCATGTGAAAATTATTCAAGCATTCTATTGTCTTGAATACAACCTAGGTCAGGAAGAAAATCAAGAATAAAGAATGTAATAACTATCTTAAAATGAAAAGCTCAAACTAAAACAGCATATCAAATTCATAAAAAGAGAGGGCACTAGGGTGGCATAGTTGGTTAAACATCTGTCTCTTGGTTTTGGCTCAGGTCATGATCTGAGAGGGTTGCGAGACTGAGCCCCAAGTCAGGCTCCACACTCACCGTGAGGTCTGCTTAAGACTCTCTCTTCCTCTGTCCTTCTCCCACATGCACTCTCTTTCTCTTCTCTCTCTCAAATAAATTAAAAAATTTTTGTGAGGGTCACCAGGGTGGCTCAGTCACTTAAGCGTCTGCCTTTGGCTCAGGTCATGATCCCTGTATCCTGAAATCAAACTTTATAGGGCTCCCTACTCAGCAAGGAGTCTGCTTCTCCCTCTCCCTCTGCCCCTCCCACCACATGTGCTCCCTTACTATCTTTCTCTCAAATAAATAAATAAAATATTTTTTAAAAAATTGTGAGGCATAAAGTAGTACTCATAGAAAATATGTAACAATAAACATCTATCTTTATTCTTTTTAAAAGATATTATTTATTTTTGACAGCGAGAGAGGGAACACAAGAAAGGGGAGTGGGAGAGGGAGAAGCAGGCTTCCCGACGAGCAGGGAGCTGGACATGGGTTCGATCCCAGGATCCTAGGATCATGACCTGAGCCAAAGACAGACGCTTAATGACTGAGCCACGCAGGCACCCCTGCTGAAGGAAATTAAAGAAGATCTAAACAAATGGAAAAACATTTCACATTCATGGACCAGAAGATTTAACATTATTAGGACGACAATACTTCCCAAACTGATCTACAGATTCAGTGCAATCCATTAAAATCCCACCTGATTTCTTTATAGTAATTAACAAGCTGATTCTAAAATTCATATGGAATTGCAAGGGAACCGGAAGAGTCAGAGCAATCCTGAAAAAGAAGAAAAAAGTTCAAGGACTCACACTTCCCGATTTCAAAACTTACTACAAAGCAACAGTAATAAGACAGTATGGTATAGGCAAGGACAAATATATAGATCAATGGAATAGAATTGAGAATCTAGAAAAAAAAAAAATCCATACATCTTTGGCTCAAATTATTTTCAACACAGGTACCAAGATCATTCAGTAAGGAAAGAATAGTTTTTTCAACAACTGATGCTAGGACAATTGGACAGCCACAGGCAAATGAATGAAGTTGGATCCTTACCTCACACCATAAAAATTAAATAGATCAAAACCCTAAATAGAAGTTGTTACCACATGACCCAGCAATTCCACTCCTAGGTATACAACCAAATGAAACGAGACATATGTCCACACAAAACTTGTACACAAATGTTTACAGCATAAATCATAACAGTCAAAAAATAGAAACAATCCAAATATTCATTAAAAAAAAGAAAACAGGGGTGCCTGGGTGGCTCAGTGGGTTAAGCATCTGCCTTTGACTCAGGTCATGATCCCAGGGTCCGGGGATCAAGCCCTCCATTGGGTTCCCTGCTCAGCAGAGAGCCTGCTTCTCCTCTACCTGCCGTTCCACCTGCCTGTGCTTGCTCTCTGTCTCTCTCTCACTCGCTCGCTCTCTCTTTGTCAAATAAATAAAATCTTTAAAAAAAAAATCCAAATACTCACCAACAGCCACATGGGTAAGCAAAATGTGATATACCCATATAATAGAATATTATTTGGCCATAAGAAGAAACGAAGTTCTAATACACACTACAACTTAGATGAAGCTCAGAACATTATGCTAAGTGAAAGAAGCAGTATGCAAATATAACACCTGTTGTATGACTCCACTGATATGAAATGTCCAGAAAAAGGAAAATCCATGGAGACAGAAAGTAGATTAGTGGTTTCCAGGGGCTGCAGGGAAGGAGAATCAGAGAATGACTGCTAATGGGTATGGGGCTTCTCTTTGGGGTGATGAAAATGTTCTGGAACTAGATAGAGGTGATGGTAGCACGACTCTGTGAGTACATTAAAATCACTGAAATGCATACTTTAAAGGGGTGAATCTTATGGTCTGGTCAGCAGAGAGTTTGTTTAAGATTTTTCTCCCATTTCCTCACCTTCTGCCCTTCCCCCTGCAGTCTCCTTCTCTCTCTCAAATAAGCAAATCTTTAAAAAAAAAGTTTATTTATTTAAGTAATCTCTACACCCCACATGAGGCTTGAACTCATGACCCCAAGATCAAGAGTCATGTGCTCGGGGCGCCTGGGTGGCTTAGTGGGTTAAAGCCTCTGCCTTTGGCTCAGGTCATGATCCCAGGGTCCTGGGGTCGAACCCCGCTTCAGGCTCTCTAGTCAGTGGGGAGCCTGCTTCCTCCTCTCTCTCTCTCTGCCTGCCTCTCTGCCTACTTGTAATCTCTGTC
This sequence comes from Enhydra lutris kenyoni, assembly GCF_002288905.1. Lineage (NCBI taxonomy): Eukaryota > Metazoa > Chordata > Mammalia > Carnivora > Mustelidae > Enhydra > Enhydra lutris. Next base: position 4,748,838 of record NW_019154114.1, read on the forward strand.
TGTCAAATAAATAAATAAATATTTTTTAAAAAAGAGTCAAGTGCTCCAACTGAGCCAGCAAGGAGCCCCCCTTTTTTTCAGGTTTTGACAATATTAATCAGAGCCATTTTCCCATAAAGAGAATCAGATGGCCGAAGCAGAATATACGGAAAGTGATGCCACAAGAATGAACTTAGTTGAACAAGCTAACAAGAAAGGAAGGGAAAGTCTTTAAAATGTCCTCCCCAAAAGACCAGCTGGCCCTGATAGATTCGCTGACAAGTTTTTTTAAACTTACAAATCAAAAGTAATCTACATATACAGTCATGAAAATAAGGAACTCCTCCCAATGACCTAGCAGGATTCTTCTTAACTACACAAGATAATACTGTTATCTCAATATACACCCATAAGGCACATATAAATATAACTGTCCACTTATGATGAAATGCTTCCAGTTAAGTATTTCAGAATAAGGAAAGGAGTCCTTTTTTTAACCAAAACCTACCACCTTCTGAAGTTCCATCACACGCCTAAGCTCTTATGATTCTTACTGCCCAGGCTGCCCAGCTTAGCCTCCACCCCCTCTGGAAAGTCTCCTCTACAACAGTTCACTCTTGAACTAGTTACTTATTAGCAAATCTAATCACATTTTGCCTATGTTCAGAATACTCCTGCAATCCCCACTGCTTAAATAAAGAAGTCCATGCCCCTTGGAATGGAACATACGACTCTTCCTTCAACTGGGTCATTCTGACTCTCCCTAGGAAAGCATCCCATCACACAAGACAACTTACAGATCTACTCACAGGCCTTACTGTACCACCACACAGACCCACCTGACAAACTCCTGTATGTCTCTCAACACCAAGCCAAAACACCCCTGTAAACCCACAGTAACCACCACTCTCTCTCAGACACAACAGTATCTATCAAGAAGATACATCAACACTCAAATATCTCGCCTGAAGTTAACACCAAAGTCTCAAATTCTAGACCCAGCCTAGGCCACCATCGTCACTCACCTCCCACCAACCATATATCCTAAAAGTCCCAATAGCCTTCATCACAACCAAGGGTCTCTTGGAAATCAGAAGCAACAGCCAGAAAGGCTTTAGCTGCTGTTATCCTCCCTCTCATGTCCCCAGTGGAATACATGCTAGTAGCTTCAGGTCCAATTGTTATGAACGATGATACTTTCAGTTTTGGATAATGCATGCTCATTAACTACCCCCACCCCCTGCAAATGTATGTACACATACCAAAGAAAGCAATCCCAGAAAATGAAAAGTGCCAAAGGGGATTCTGATCTTCCAAATCCAGCACTGGGATAAACAAGCCCACCATCATTCCTAAGAGGAACGTCTTCCCTCTACCCCTACATCTGTCTTGTGCTAGGTCTTTTCAGCCATTCAGCCAGTCCTGTCTCCTGGGAAAGCCAGAGGCATCCATCCTTCCTAGGGAGAATCCCTATCTAGCTGCAAACTGATTCCTACTTTTTTTTTTTTTTTTAAGATTTTACTTATTTATTTGACAGAGAGACACAGTAAGAGAGGGAACACAAGTGGGGAGCGGAGCGGGGGCAGAAGCAGGCTTCCCATCAAGCAGGGAGCCCGATGTGGGGCTCAATTCCAGGACCCCGGGACCACGACCCGAGCCGAAGGCAGATACTTAACAACTGAGCCACCTAGACGCCCCTGATTCCTACTTTCTACCTTAAGGAATAATCAGGCAGATTATCAGAAATGACAAGAAGGAGGGGGTGCCTGGGTGGCTCAGTGGGTTAAAGCCTCTGCCTTCAGCTCAGGTCATAGTCCCAGGGTCCTGGGATCGAGCCCCGCAATGGGCTCTCTGCTCAGCAGGGAGCCTGCTTCCCCCTCTCTCTCTGCCTGCCTCTCTGCCTACTTGTGATTTCTGTCAAATAAATAAACAAATAAAATCTTTATTAAAAAAAAAAAAGAAGGAAAGAAATGACAGGAAGAAAAGCCCTCAGAGCCGGTAGCCAGAGTGAAATGAAAATAGGTGTAATTCCCAAAGGGGCCCCTTTCTCCTGCCAAACAAGAGACGCACCACTCAGGATGTAAAAAAAGGTGCCAACTCTCCAGATACATTAGTGTAGGGACCAACACCTCATCTACTGTCTCCAAGCCCCTTCTCCTATAGGCCCACGTCCTGGGCCCAGACAGGGTCTAAAGGCATAAGGGCCCCAAATGCATTTTGACACAGTATTACCTTCTCAACATCAAGGCACATGACCAGCAGCTGGCCTCCAACTGGTGCAGAGGGGGTCAAAAACTCCATCTTATGAGTGAGGCAAACAGATATGGCCAGCTCCGCATGGCTCCATCTCAAAGAGACTCAGGTCAGCCCAGGTAGATCTTGAACCTCCCCCTCCCACCTCATCTGCTCCACTCCATGGATCTCAAACCAAATGAGCAATGCAAAAAACGGTTCTTACTGAAGAAGGATGAGCATGTGAAACTTGGAATACCAAGCCTAGTGCATGGTTAAAGGCTGTATTCCAAATCCACCTGATAGATGTGAGGACTCCTTGATACAAGGGCATCTGCTTTTGCTTATTTTAATTCTATTCACACTTTTTAAACAAATAATATATTCACAAGAAAGAAAATATGAAGATTTTGAAAACAAAAAATTTCTTTCCCAGTCCTATCCCTAGTCACCCTGTCACTTCCTAAGGGATAGCTGATATTACAAGTTTTTCTATAGATTTCCAAAGATATTCAATGCATGTATAAGCAGGTACAGATATGCTCAATTTGCCTTTTTAATTTTTACACACTTCATAGCATATCATACACTGTTCTATGCCTTACATTTTCCACTTAACAATACACTCTAGAGATTACTCTAAATCAGTACCTAAAGAACCTCCTCATTCTTTTCATGGCTGCATAGTATTCTTTTCTGGATTAACAAAATCTGAATTAACAAAAATTCATTTAACCAATGTTCAAGGTTGCTTAAAGTGACAGTTAATAACAGATTATAACAGTTACTTCTACATAATAAGCCTCTTCTTCCCTGCCACCAAAGCAGTGCAAAAGTTCAAAGAGCACACTTGGAATAAGAAAAAGAGTAAGGGGCATCCGGGTGGTTCAGTTGGGTAAGCCACTGACTCTTGAGTTCGGCTCCATGATCTCAGGGTTTTGAGATCAAGCCCCTTGTCCCTCTTCTTCCCCCTCTGTCCCTTCTCCCTGCTTGCAGGCATTCTCTCTCTCTCTCAAATAAATAAATAAAATCTGGAGCGGGGGGGAGATTACAGCCACATGCTACACAAAGAAGTCAAATATGCCACACACATCCTGATTAATAACTAAAGGCCAGTTTTCCCTGAGATCAAAGCCAAAACATTTCAGACTCCTGACAAGTAGCTGAATCCTGAGCAAGTCTAGATTTCAAGTTCTTGAAATTGGTCAATTAGAAAAAGATATCTGTGTCTTACATTAAGCATAGATGGGAAAAGATGTAACATTTAAGTGCTGCTCTCTCTTTGGAAAAAGCCAGCTGCCTTCTCTCGGTGTCTGGGGCACAAAAAGTAGAGAGAGCCAGGGCAGAGACACAAGAGACTTTGCCTGCCTTCATGACGAGGCCAGGGTAGCTTGCACCATGTCACTTAGGCCACTGAAGGAACGGATGGACTTTGGACCATCTTCTGGTGGAGGTTTCTATCCCTTCAACTGTACATAGCCCAAGTGGTTGAAAGGGTGCCTGGGTAGTATCGGAGGACCATCTGCAGGGCCCAGAGCATTCCACAAATCTGAGGTTACTGACTGCAAACCCAAGTCTCACACACTTCATATTTATTAAAAAATTGCCTCAACCACGTTCTAAATGGGAGGCCACTTAAAGACTGATTCTTAACAATGATGAAGTAACAAAGAAGCCAGAGTTGGCAGCAGCCTTCTTCTCCATATATGCCAGAGTCCCGGGATGGTCAAATGCCAATGGGAGTGAGGGCTACTAAGGCGTATTTCCACTAGGAGTAAGCTCAGGTTGGTTTTGACTGCAAACAGTTCAAATTCCAATTAATTTTTGGAATGGAAGCCCATACCATCCCAACCATGGCCATGTTTTAGGATTTTCCACCCAGTGACTTGGCTTTAAGTAAGATAGTCTCCAACCTCTTGGCTGCCACCATGATTCTCACCACAGAATGGATCAGAATTGCAGAACAAATATTCTCTTAACCAATGACTCACCAGGAAGTCTGTTCATGTTGACGCCTTGAGCTGAGAGTCCTATTCCCATGTACCTTCAAAAAATCACACACAAGAAAAATTTGGTTAGCAAATGATTACGCATCTCCCTTCTAAAACATTTCTTGGTAAAAGAAAAACAAGAAAAGCAATGAATATAAGACTCTTAACACAGTTCTTGGAGACCCTTCATATTTTGATTTTCTAATGAAAATCTAAAATATCATCTAAATGCCTTAAGTAGCTAGAGAAACAAGAGGTAATGTCTGTAACCAGGAACTTCAGTTTCAGATGAAAGTTTCCTGAAATCACTGTTTCCAGTCCCTTGGTTTCTGGCTCCAGCTAACACAGTGGAATCTATCCTCGAGAAGTACCTAAGTAAGTACTTGAATCCTAGGTAGTGCTTGGCAGAACAAAGCAAGATCAAGCCCACAGGGATAAGCCACTATTCAGCAAGGACCAAGACATGGAAAAAATATAGCCAGGTTGGGTCTGTATAGAATTATCAAGACCCCAGGGTTCTTCTCTGGGTATCTCCAAACTCACTAACGTAACCTAATACATGCACTCACCACTGGCCTCCCTGATCATCCAATGTTGAGGCAGAGTGTCCTTAAGCCCTAAGGATCCCCCTACCCCCCCTCTTCCCACCCAGGTACCTAAACACCTAAGTTATCCACAGCAAAGCAGGGCCCATGCTGTGCACCTCGGTCAAAGATGTCTCAGTGGCATTCATGAGTAGGCAGGCCAGAAAAGGAAATGAACAGAGTTTTTTAGTCTGTTTGTACTGTGCAAGGAAATAGTGAGGTATTTCCCCAAGAACTAAGAGAAATAGGTCATTACCTTCTAACAGTACAACAGGAGAAACCCACACATGATGCCTGATATTAACCATCTGCGAGTGCCAACAGGTAGTTGAGAAGCTCAGAATACTAAAAACACCAACCAAGAGGGCTGAGATATAACTTTATGGTTGCATAAAAACCGAATGTACTTAAGGCCACTGAACTTATACTTTAAGATAGTGAAAATGGTCAACTTTATGTGGTGTATATTTTACCATACACACAAAAAAAAGTTTTTAAGATTTTATTTATTTATTTGAACAGAGAAAGAAAGAGCATGAGAGAGAGCGCAACCAGGGGAAGAGGTAGAGGGAGAGAGAGAAGCCAACCCCCTGACATAGGACTTGACTCCAGGACCCTGGAATCATGACCTGAGCCAAAGGCAGACATTTAACCCACCGAGCCACCCAGGCGTCCCCACACAAAAATGTTTTTTAACACAGGGTTGCCTTCTTTCGACCATTTCCAAGTGGCTGCACATTTACATTCCAACTGTTGCCTGTTGTAAATGATTCTGCAAGGAACACTTCCACATACATGTCCCCATCTTGGATTATTACTCTTTCCCCAACATGCTCCATGCACCTACGTACCTGTTTCCTAACACTACCTGAGCTCCCACAACATGGTGCTCCTGTCTCTGCAAGTCCTTCATCTACAGCAAACACCCCTTTCCCTTCTCTGGCTGGCTGTGCCACTGCGTTTTGGGGGAGCAGCAGCAGGAAGGCTCTGACCCACACATCTTCCTCTGAAACCAGCTATCCCATTATGCTGGCAGGAACCAGGATGACACCAACCAACACATGACCCTGGTAACTTGGACTGCAGGAGTTAGGGGAAAGAGGAAGGAAGGGAAAGGAACAGCACTTCAAAGAGGGGCCTGCAAGGTTCAAAGGACTGAGACTATCAAACTGCCTGACCTCCTGACAAAAATGGACCTTGAAGAAGAATCAGTGTAAGCCTGCTGGCAGGATTCTTATTAGATTAAAACCTGTACTTTTCCCCAGAAAAACAGCAGCCCAAATAATCAGCTTCCTTACTTCACTTGGTAGAGGCTGCCACAAGCTGGTCTTCATTCTCTCTCTCTTTTTTTTTTAAAGATTTTATTTATTTATTTATTTATTTATTTTTAAGATTTTTTAATTTATCTATTCGACAGACAGAGATCACAAGTAGGCAGAGAGGCAGGCAAAGAGTGAGGAGGAAGCAGGCTCCCCGCTGAGCAGAGAGCCCGATGTGGGGTTCGATCCCAGGACCCTGAGATCATGACCTGAACCGAAGGCAGAGGCTTTAACCCACTGAGCCACCCAGGCACCCCTGGTCTTCATTCTCTTATGCCTTGACTGACCAAGCAGCAAACAACCTTAACTGCTCTGCAGTCATCAGTCTAAATAATCATGTACAACATAGCCAGGGGTTTCCCTGACTTGGATGTCAGCCCACTCATCCTGCCCTGTTTGGAAGGGCCTGAGTCCCTGCCCAATATCACATGTGATCCCATTCCTGCCATACAGGTTTCCTGACACAAAAATGAGGGTTTGTGTTTAGAGCACATTTTTCCTGGATAACCCTTAGCCACTTAAGGTTAACGCAAATAGGGAAGGTCAACCAGCTTGGCCACCAGCAACAAGGGTCTAATTCCATAAATTTCCATGGGAATAAGGAACTACTAAGGCACATGTACTCAAACACAAGTTGCTTAGGTTTCTGCACTGGGGAAGCCATTTCCACATCCAGCAGCCAGCTCTCAACACCTACCTATAAACTCTCTACCCCATAGGTGGGATAGTGTTTACCAGGCCTACAAGCCTTTACATAAACCCTAGGGTCAACTTGTGAATCCTCTCCCAGAGGAGATCCTATACCCACACTTGGGTGCCATGTCACCTGCAGGTGTCAATGACACAGGGAGCAACTCCACAGGAACCTAAGTTGCATATCATATGATGCTGGAGTTGAGTCACTGTTCAAAAGAAATGAGTCCCAACTCTTCAAACAATGGGTGATATTAAGTCTTTTCTAAAAGTCTGATGTCTAAAATAATAAAAACACACAGCCTTATACCTTCCAGCAAGTCTTCATGCACTTGAAAACTATTCTCCAACCAGTCTGAGATAAGCAGGGGTAAAAAAGCTGTAAGGACACCGTGAATATACTGAAAAACACTGAACCGAACACTTTAATTGGGGAATTGTATGGTAGGTTAAGTTACATCTCAGTCACACTCAACAAAGTAGGAATAAACAAAAACTGTCTCAACATAATAAAAGCCATATATGATAAGCCCATAACTAACATCATACCCAATGGTGAAAGACTGTAAAACTTTTCCTAAGATCAGGAACAAGACAAAGATGCCTGTGTTTGCCACTCTATTCGACAGAGTGTTAAAAGTTCTAGCCAAAGCAATTAGGCAAGAAAAATAAAAGGCACCCGAATTGGAAAAGAATAGGTAAAACTATCTCTGTCCACAGATGACATGATCCTATATGTAGCAAACCCTAAAGATTCCACAAAAATGCTATTAGAATAATCAAATTCAGCAAAGATGAAGGATACAAAATCAACACATGAAAAGTAATTGTTTTTCTATACACTAACTATACACTAACAGTGAATGACAAAAAAAGGAAATTAAAATAATTCCATTTATAATAGCATTATAAAGACTAAAGTGCTGGGGGGGGCACACCTGGGTGATTCAGTCAATTAAGCACCCACCATTGGCTGAGGTCATGATCCTGAGGTCCTGGGATCAGCCCTGTGTTGGACTCCCTACTTGGTGGGGAGTCTGCTTTTCTCTCTCCCTCTGAACCTACCCCTTTCTGGTGCGCTAACACACGTTCTCTTTCTCTCAAATAAATAAATAATATCTTAAAGATGAAATAAAATGAAGTAAAATAAAAAATAAAATAAAATAACATAGGAGCACTTGGGTGGTTCAGTGGGTTAAAGACTCTGCCTTCAGCTCGGGTCATGATACCAGTGTCCTGGGATTGAGCCCCACATCGGGCTCTCTGCTCAGCGGGGGGCCTGCTTCCCCCTCTCTCTCTGTCTGTCTCTCTGCCTGCTTGTGATCTCTGTCAAATAAATAAATAAAATCTTTTTAAATAAATAAATAAAATAAAATAAAATACCAGGGTGCCTGGGTGGCACCCCATGAGTGAGACATCCAACTCTTGGTTTTAGCTCAGGTTGTGATCTTAGGATTATAAGATCTAGTCCTGCATTGGGTTCCGTGATCAGTCTGCTTGAGATTTTCTCTCCTTCTGTCCCCCCTCCCCTCTCTAAAATAAATAAATCTTTAAAAAAAAAAAAAAGAATAAAATACTTGAGAATAAACTTGACCAAGGAAACAAGACTTGTACACTAAAAACTATAAGATGTTGCTGAAAGAAATTAAAGAAGACACAAATAAATGGAAAGACATCTGTGTTCACAATTGGAAAACTTAATATTGTTATGATGCCAATACTACCCAGTGCAATACACAGATTTAATGCTATCCATATGGAATCTCAAGGGACAATGAACAGCCAAAACAATCTTGAAAAAGATGAAAAAAAGTTGGAGGACTCACACTTCCTGACTTCAGAACTTACCACAAAGCTGTGATAATCAAAAGAGTATTGGTACTGGCTTAGAGACAGACATATAGACCACAGTAACACAATAGAGAGCACAGAAATATACCTTCCCATACGTGGTCAACTGATTTTGACAAAGATGTTAAGACCATTCAAGCAGAAAATAATAACACTTGGTGCTGGGACAACTGGATATCCACATGAAGAAGAATGAAGTTGGGCCCTTATCATACACCATACGCAAAATTAACTTAGATCAAATAAACAAAGATCTAAAACTGTAAATCTGTTAGAAGAAAACACAGGAGAAAAGGTTTACATTGAAATTGGCAATGATTTCTTGGATATTAAATCCAACGTACAGGCAACAAAAGAAAAAAGTAGGGATGCCTGGGTGGCTCAGTTGGTTAGGCCGCTGCCTTTGGCTCAGGCCATGATCCCAGGGTCCTGGGATTGAGTCCCGCATTGGGCTCCTTGCTCTGCGAGGAGCCTGCTTCTCTCTCCGCCTCTGCCTGCCACTCTCCCCACTTGTGCATGCTCTCTCTCTCTCTCTGACAAATAAATAAATAAGTAAAATCTTACCAAAAAAAAAAAGAAAAAAGAAAAAAGTAAACTACATCAAAATCTTAAAATTTGTATCTCAAAGGACACCATCAGGGGCACCTGGGCAGCTCAGATAGTTAAGCGTCTGCCTTCAGCTCAGGTCATGATCCCACGGTCCTGGGATTGAACGGCGCTTTGGGCTCCCTGCTTGGTGGGTAGCCTGCTTCTCCCTCTCCTTCTGCTGCTCCCCCTGCTTGTGCTTTCTCCCTTTCTCTGTCAAATAACAAATAAAATCTTAAAACAAACAAACACCATCAACACAGTGAAAAGCAACCCACAGTATAGGAGAAAAACAAAACCAAAGAGAAAATCTATTAAAAATGGGCAAGGAGGGGCACCTGGGTGGCTCAGTGGGTTAAGCCTCTGCCTTCGGCTCAGGTCATGATCTCAGGGTCCTGGGATCGAGCCCCGCATCGGGCTCTCTGCTCAGCAGGGAGCCTGCTTCCTCCTCTCTCTCTCTCTGCCTGACTCTCTGCTTACTTGTAATCTCTGTCTGTCAAATAAATAAAATCTTAAAAAAAAAAAAAAAAGGGCAAGGACTTGAATAGTTACTTCTCCAAAGAAGAGACAAATCACTAGTAAGCACATGAAAAGATGCTCAGCATCACGAATCACTGAGGAAATGTAGATCAAAAACACAATGAGATACAACTTCCTACACTTAAGGACAAACAAACAGAAAACAGAAAAAAACAAGTGTTGGTGAGGATATGAAGATTAGAACACTTGTGCATTGATGGTACAGCAGCTATGGAAATCGGTATGGCAGTTAATCATATGGTAATTCTAAGTTTAAAAAATTAGGGGTGCCTGGAGGGCTCAGTCTTTAAGCGTCTGCCTTCGGCTCAGGTCGGCTCAGGTCATGATCCCAGGGTCGTGGGATGGAATCCCACATCAGGTTCCCTACTCAGCAGGGAGCCTGCTTCTCCCTCTCCCACTCCCTCTGCTTCTGTTCCCTCTCTCACTGTGTCTTTGTCAAATAAATAAATAAAATCTTAAAAAAAAAAATAGATAAACCATGTTGGGGCACCTAGGTGGCTCAGTTGGTTAAGCATCCAACTCTTGATTTCAGCTCAGGTCATGTTCTTGGGGTCATGAATCAAGCCCTGCAGTGGCCTCCATGCTCAGCGAGGAGTCTGTCTGAGATTCTTTTTCCCTATCCCTCTGCCCCTTCCCCTGTTCACGTTCTCTCTCTCTCTCTCTCTCTCTCTCTCTCAAATAAACAAATAAAATCTTTTAAAAATTACACTTTTTAAAAAAAGATTTTATTTATTTGAGAGGGAGAGAATAAGAGAGAGAGAGTATGAGACGATGAAGGTTGGAGGGAGAAGCAGACTCCCTGCTGAGCAGGGAGCCCGATGTGGAACTCCATCCCAGGATCATGATCTGAGCCAAAGGCAGTTGCTTAACCAACTGAGCCACCTAGGTGACCTACACTGTTTTTAAAATGCTTAAGTTTTAAACAAAAATTACCATTTAATCCAGCAAATTCCACTTCTGGGTATATATCCAAAAGAACTGAAAAGAGGCACTTGAACAGATATTTGTACACTCATATTCATAGCAGCATTATTCACAACAGCCAAATGGTGAAAGCAAACCAATCCAAGTGGCTACTGCTGAATGGATGAACAGATAAACAGAATGTGACACATATACACAATGGAGTATTAGTGAGCCTTAAAAAGGCATAAAATTATGGGGTACCTGACTGGCTCGGTTGGCATGCAACTTGGGGTTGTAAGTTCAAGCCCTATATTGGGTGTAAAGATTACTTAAATAAATATAACTTAAAAAAAAAAAAAGGGAAGGAAATTCTGATATATAATACAACACAGAAGACAAATTATGGGGGCACCTGAGTGGCTCAACTGGTTAAGTGTCTGACTTCAGCCAGGTCATGATCTCAGTGTCCTGGAATGGAGCCCAACATGGGGCTCCCTGCTCAGGGGAGTCTGCTTGCCCCTCCCCTTGCTTGTGCTTACACACTCTCTTTCTCTCAAATTAAAAACAGAGCAAAACAAATAAAAAATGTTAAAAAAGAAAAAAAGGACAAGGGGTGCCCGGGTGGCTCTGTTGATTAAGCATCTGCCTTCAGCTCAGGTCATGATCCCAGAGTCCTGGGATTGAGCCCCATGTCTGGGCTCCCTGCTTAGCGGGGTGTCTGCTTCTCCCTCTCTCTCTGCCTGCTGCTCTCCCTGCTTATGCACGCTCTCTCTCTCTGCCAAACAAACAAATCTTTTTTTAAAAGACAAATTCGGCTTGATTCCACTTATACAAGGCATCTAGAATAGTCAAATTCATAAGATGAGAAAAGTTCTGGAGCTAGACGGTGGCGGTTGAACAACAATGCGAATGTACTTAATGCCACTGAACTGTGCATTTCATGATTCAAATGATAAATTTTTATGTTACGTATGTTTTACTACAATAAATAAATGAATATATGTATCAATGCAACTGTCCCTTCTCCCCAAAAAAGGTTCAAGTTCACTATCATCAGCTATAATATTTGTTATTACATAAAATCTTTTCCTCTCTTCAGGCTGGGGGATTTAGGATCCAGGAAGACAATACCCTCACCTGTTCATTCTTTCAGAGGTGTCACCTCTGGCCAAAAACACAGCATGTGGGTATATGTTTATTCAGTTCTGATATCCCCCAAACCCCCAGATCATCCAAACACAGGAGATGGAGCTTAAGTTTACAGGTTCAAGCCCTATGTCTTATGCCACAATGAAAAGAACTGATGCAAGGCCTGTTGCCTACCTCAGGATACAGGAGCTATAGGAAGGAGCCCTCAGCCCTCAGAGGAAAAGCACACAGCCACAGCAGTACTGGGCACATAATGAACATTCAACAAACCCCTAGTGTTCATCCACACGTGGTCTGGTGAACTTTATCACCAAAGTCACAGGGTCCTTCCCAGCCACACTGCAAGGGAACCTATGCTTCTAGCTGGTGTGAAAACATAACAGAGCTACATAACAGGTTAAGTGAGCTCTGAACTCAGCCACAACACCCCCAGTACGACTCTCCCCTCTTGCAGACACTAGACTTCAGCAGTGAGATTAAATGACCCATACTCACGAAGCTAGTGACATTACAGGCATAGGGGAAGTCTATTTCTCCATCCACTCATGAAAAATCTAAGGAGGCCTGAGGTTCCTTCCTTGTCAATCACCAACAAAGGACACCTGTAGTGCTTTGCCAGGTCGTGGACTCATGTGGTCCCAGCTCTCTGAAAGTCCGACAAGAATGAGGTAAAACAATAAGGAAAGAACATAATGAAAATCCAAAACCCACATATGTTCTCCTGGGCGCATACTTAGATGCAAAGTATCTTTGCATCTAAGCAGCAATAACACTACCTCTCCTCTGCAGATCTCTGGTGGCATTTGAAAAGGAATGGGTTGTTAGGAGCTGTTGAGTCCTGGCTAAAGTTGAGTAATTCAGTAAAAACAGGTGTGATAGTTTATTTATTTTATAGAGGCCCTTGAGATCTTCTGTGCCCAATATGGTGCTGGGGACACAAGGATAGGAGCCTGAATTCAATCTCTGCACTCTGACAGTTTCCAGTGGCAAGTCAGGAGCAAGCCAAAGACTCAGGGTGCACTGACTCAGGGATTTCCAGAGGAAGTAAAGGCTGAGCCAACACCTGGTAAGCAGTGAGGGGCAAAAAAGGAGCACGTTCCATGCAGAAGCAGCAGAATGTGCTGAGGCGCAGTGGCAAGAACGCAGCCCCAAAGTCAAGGAACAGAGAGAAATTAGTGTGGCTGGGTCACAGCTTGGGCAGACCTAAAAAGATCCAAAGCTGGCACAGAAAACTGGCTATCCATGCACAGCTTGCATGCTAGCTAAAGGAGTCTGAACTTCATGGAGGGTCAATAGGAAACTGCAGAAAGGATTTAGAAAGGGGCGGAGCTGATCAAACCCACTAATTTTTGTAAAATGGATTGAAGTGGCAAAACTAGAGGCCACCCAAATCATCCCAGCCAGAGATGACAGGGCTGGACAAGGACAGAAGCAATGGGGATGGCAAGGCACAGAGAGAGCCAAGTGCTCTTTAAAATATACATATATTTTACATACATACATACATACATTCATCTTTAATTAATCTCTACTCCCAATGTGGGGCTCGAACTCACAACCCCGAGGTCGAGAGTTACATGCTCTTCTGACTAAGTCAGCCAGGCACCCCCAAGCCAAGTGCTCTTTAGAACACAGTGAACTTATGCAAGGGGGAGGAGCCGCCTGGGACACAGCCCAGCACAACCAGTCACCACAGAAAGGGCAATTCTCTGAGACCCACTTGCAAACTCTGGAGCCCGAGTGCTTGGCCTGTCAGCAGTAGCCTTTCTCCAGTTCTCCTCCAACCCTAACATTTATACTGTGTGCAAACAGCCAAACAAAAACCAAAAACATGCATCAGACCAAAGTATGAGACAAGCCCAGATTCAAATCTCACCCCTGCCACTGAGTTCACCCTATGCCCAAATCAGCTTGTCAGACTGTTCCTCAGCTATCACCATCAGTCCAGAGAGGCCTCAGGGTAGCCACTGAATAGGATCCTGGGCATGGTGCCGGAAGGGCTGCTGGGGGCTACTAGACAACTCCACTGTACTTTAGTTCATGCACTAGAGACTTTTCTACCATTGGAATTGGGTAAAATAGGACATTTCTGAGGGCCTGAATCTTGGGACTTCTAAAAACAAGCGCCTGTTTACTGGGGATCGCTGAGGAAAAAGGAGGTGAGCATCTGCTTTCTTCTTGGTAATGTGTCAGATAATGCTAGAAAACCAACAGATACAAGCTGCCTTGGTCACCTGGGAGGGAAACAACAGGGGTTCTCACTCCCTAAGCAGGTAACTGGAATAGACAGAGCTTAGCTCCCCTATATTTAACATCTCCACTAGGGCTTTCTTTTCAAGCAGGAGGATATATCTGAGGAGCTTGGGGGTAAAGTTATTAGCCCACATCATGACTTAAAGTAGGGTAAACCCATCTGCTTTACTCCTTTCTTCCATATGGCAGCAAAATGGAGAACACCATTTTTCGAAGCGGTGAGACAACCAGTTGGGTATAGAGGGACAATAGATGGTAAGTTCTTCATGGCAGTGAGACCACAAGCTGCCCTCTAACTTCTCGGTTTCTACTTCACTGCCAAAACCATAACACAAGCTAGAGCTAGAAGAGCAACTCCATCTCTCTGTGGGGCTCCAGGGAGAAGAGGGCAGCACGTGAGCACAGCTCCGGCCAAGCTGGAGTGCAGGACAGAGGATGAGCAGCAGCTATGGCAAGACCCTCAGCTGACCACACGGCCAGGTCCGCCCTGAAGCTGTCACCATACATCGCAGGCAGCAGGGGCAAACTGGGGCCCTGGAAAATGACCTACAGTGAAAATGGACTGGTGGTTTCTGGGGCCCATGCTGCCCTCCACCCACCTCTGCTGACTCTCCCACAAAAGCAACAGTCTGCTTAAACTCTGCAGTCACGCGGAGAGCTGGGCACAGTCAGCTTGGATTCTTCTTTTTTCTCTTTGACTTTCCAGATGTTCTACAATTACTTTGATAGTCACAGAAAAATCATTTTCCAGAGCCAGTTGATGGCCACATACTTAGGAGGCTGTTGGCTCTCACCCATCAGACTCTCCCTGGATTATCCCAGGGCACATTTCAGTGCCAGAGGGGCAGAGTGGGGGACCTAGTTTTCATCGTCAGCTCCACAGTACCCCCACTTGTCTTTGATAGGAGTGCAGAGGCTGCATGGGAAGAGCACACCTTCAGACAGGAGGAAATTGTCAAAATCCCTGCTTCGGTAGAGGAGATGGGGCTCTGGCTCACACAGTAGCAGGTGAGTCCCAAGCGCAACCCAGAGCACACAGCCAGGAAACCCTCCTGCTCAGCACAGTGACACTGGCTCAGCACAACTCCAGCTGACTAGAGATTCTTCTATGGCCCAGACAGGTCTAGTGGTGAACAGAGGACAGGACCTTAGAAACCGGGCCTCTGGAGTCTCACACCCTCCAGGGACATACCACAAGGCCTGGGGCAAGGAGACCACACTTTGCTCTTATCACCCATCCAGTCCTGAGAGATAGCCTGGAGCACTCTCCACTCTACACAGGGAACCTCTCTGGCAGCAGAGGTCCAGAGACAACATCCCAGACTCTTGAAGCCTGGTCTCAGACACTCCAGCCTAATTCAGGACTGTGCGTCTCGGATTTCACCCCACATCTCAAGTTCCCTATCAGAAGAGGAGAGGTTGGACTAAAGGGCTCCTAAGATCCTTCCCTGCTCTGACCTAGAGACTTCAATTCTTGGCAGAATAAGGTCCAGATACTGTTACCAATGTGCTGTACCCAGATGCAAGGCCAAGATGGGGTAGACCCTGAAAGAGCAGTCAAAAAGCCACCAAGAGGACAAAAGAAAAGGAAATTACAGACCGATATATACTTTATAGATGCAAAAATCCTCAACAAAATTGTAGCAAACCAATTCCAACAATGTATTAAAAGGATTACAAAACATGACCAAGTGGGATTTATCCTACGAAGGCAAGGTGGTTCAACATTAAGAAAATCAACCAATATAATAAACCACATTAACAGAACTAAGGAAAAACACACTCATGATCATCTCAATTTATGCAGAAAAAGAAAAAACCAAAAATCCAACACCCCTTCATGATACAAGCACTCAGAAAAGTAGGAATAAAAGAGAACTTTTTCAAAATGATAAAGGGTATTTATGAAAACCCAATGGTGAGAGGCTGAAAGCTTTCCCCCCAAGATTAGAATAAAACAAGTATGCCCACCTTTTACCCACTGCTATTCAACACTGTACTGGATGGAAGTCCTCGCCAGAGCAATCAGTCAAGAAAAAGTAAAAGGCATTCAAATAAGAAAAGGATAGGTAAGGGCACCTGGGTGGCTCGGTGGATAAACCCTCTGCCTTCAGCTCAGGTCATAATCTCAGGGTCCTCAGATAGAGGCCTGCATCAGGCTGTCTGCTCAGTGGGGAGCCTGCTTCCCCCTCTCTCTGTCTACCTCTCTGCCTACTTGTGACTGACCTCTCTCTGTCAAGTAAGTAAATAAAATCTTAAAAAAAAAAAAAAAGAAAAGGATAAGTAAAACTATCTCTATTTGGAGATGACATGATTTTATAAAAAATCCCTAACAGTACACAGAAAGCTCATTAGAGCTAAAAAATGAATTCAGCAAAGTTGCAGGATATAAAATCAAACAAAAAGCAGTTGTGTTTCTATACACTAACACTGAACAATCTAAAAAGGAAATTTTTAAAAAATTCCATTTATAATATAGCATCAAACAAGTAAAATACTTAGGAATAAATTTAGCCAAGAAAGCAAAAGACTCCTACACTAAAAACTACAAAACACTGCTAAGTTAAATTAAATTTAATTAAAGAAATTAAATTAAGGAAGACAAATAAATGGAAAGACCTCTTGTGTTCATAGATCGGAAGACTTAATATTGTTAAGATAGAGAGTATTGTGAATATTCTCCAAACTGACCCAAAAAGTCAATGCAATCCCTACCAAAATTCCACAGTGTTTTTTGCAGAAATGGAAAAGTCAATCCTCAAAATCATATGGATATACAAGGGACCCCAAGTAACTAAAACAATCTTGAAAAAGGAAGAACAAAGTTAAAGGATTCATACTTCCTGATTTTAGAACTTACTAGAATACTGCAGTAATCAAAACAGTGTGGTGCTGGCATAAGGTAGACGCAAAGACAAATGGAATAGAATTTAAAGTCCAGATATAAACCCATATCTATCACGAAATTACTTTCAACAACGGCGCTGAGTCCATTCAAAGGGGAAAGAACCATCTCTTCAACAACTGGTGCTAGGGGCACCTGGGTGGCTCAGCTGGTTAAGCAACGGACTCTTGATTTTGGCTCAAGTCATGATCTCAGGGTTGGGAATAGAGCCCCACCTAGGGCTCCACACTGGGCTGGGAGCCTGCTCGGTATTCTCTCTCCCTCCCCTATTCTCTGGGGGTGGGTGGGGGGTACAAAGTTGGTGCTGGGACAACTGGACTTCTACATACAGATGAATGAAGTTGAACCCCTCCTTCATACTATATATAAAAATGAACAAAAAAATGGATCAACAATCTAAATATGAGAGCCAAAACTATAAAATTCTTGAAAGAAAACAGGGAAAAGCTTCATGACCTTGGATTTTGCAATGGATTCTTAGATGAGACACTAAAAGCATGAGGAACAAAAGAAAAAATTAGATAAACTGGATTTCATCAAAATTAAAACTTTTAGGGCACTTGGCTGGCTCCATTGGTACAGCACACAACTCTTGATCTCAGGGTTGTGAGTTCAAGCCCTACATTAGGCATGGAGCCTACTTCAAAAAACTTTTTTTCATTAAAAAAAATATTGAAACTTTTGTGCATCAAAAAACATTATCAAGGGGTGCCTGGGTGGCTCAGTGGGTTAAAGCCTCTGCCTTCGGCTCAGGTCATGATCCCAGGGTCCTGGGATCGAGCCCCACTTCGGGCTCTCTGCTCAGTGGGGAGCCTGCTTCTTCCTTTCCCTATCTGCCTGCCTCTCTACCTACTTATAATCTCTGTCTGTCAAATGAATAAATAAATAAAATCTAAAACAAAACAAAAAAACACATTATCAAGAAAGTGAAAAGATAACTAGAGCATGGGAGAAAATATTTGCAAATCGATATATCTGATAAGGGTTTAATATCCAAAATATGTAAAGAAGGACCCAAGGGGCACCCAAGTGGCTCAGTTGGTTAAGTGACTGACTCTTGATTTCAGCTCAAGTCATGATCTCAGGTTCATGAGATAGAGCCTTGTATCAGGGACTCTGCTTTTCTCTCTCCCTCTGCCCCTACCCCGCCTCACACCCTCATGCACTCTCTAGAATAAACAATCTAGGGGCACTTGGGTGGCTCAGTGGGTTAAAGCCTCTGCCTTCAGCTCAGGTCGTGATCCCAGGGTCCTGGGATTGAGCCCCGCATCCTTCCCCCCTCTCTCTCTGCTTGCCTCTCTGCCTACTTGTGATCTCTGTCACATAAATAAATAAAATCTTTTTAAAAAATAAATAAATAAAATAAAATAAACAAATCTAGGGGCGCCTGGGGGGCTCAGTCATTAAGGTCTGCCTTCAGCTCAGGTCAAGATCCCAAGCTCCTGGGATCAAGCCCCGCATTGGGCGCCCTGTTCAGCAGGAAGCCAGCTTCTCCCTCTCCCACTCCCCCTGCCTGTGTTCCCTCTCTTGCTATGTCTCTGTCAAATAAATAAATAAAACATTTAAAAACAAAAAAAGAAACAAACAAACAAATCTTTTTTAAAAAGAGGGACTCAAACAAATACTTCTCCGTCAATGTTCACTTCTATGTACCATTATTCACAATAGCCAACAGATGGGGGAAAAAAACCCAAGTGTCCATCAACAGATAAAAGATAAACAAAATGTGGTTTATACATACAGCCATAAAAAGGAATATTTCTGATATAGATCACAACATAAACCTTGAAAACATTATGCTAAGTGAAATAAACACAAAAGGAAAATATTGTAGGATTCCAGTAATTTGAAATATCTAGAATAGGCAAAGTCATAGAAACAGAAAGGTTGCCAAGGGCTAGGAGGAGGGGGAAATAGGGAATTATTGCTTAATGGGTACAAAGTTTCTGTTTGGGGTGATGAAAAAGTTTTGGAAAACAGACAGTGGTAATGATTGCCCAAGATTGTGAATGTAATTAATACCACCGAATTGCACATTTAAAAATGGTTAAGGGGCGCCTGGGTGGCTCAGTGGGTTAAAGCGTCTGCCTTCGGCTTGGGTCATGATCCCAGGGTCCTGGGATCAAGCTCCCCATCGGGCTCTCTGCTCAGCAGGGAGCCTGCTTCCCTTCCTCTCTCTCTGCCTGCCTCTCTGTCTACTTGTAATCTCTGTCAAATAAATAAATAAAATCTTAAAAAAATAAAATAAAATAAAATAAAAATGGTTAAAATGATACATGTCATATATGTATCATACACCGCACAACACATACACACACACGTGTGCACACAGTCACCAATAACACCCCCCACGGCCCTGCATGCCAGCATTAGCCTCATCTGACTTTTCCAAATGAAACAAGGAAGCCCTGGCACAAGGCGCGGTGGAGAGCATCAGAGTATTCTGGCCTCCTGTCAGGGCCAGAAGAAAGAAGTCCTTAACCATAAGCAAACAGCAGATGACAAGGGTGAAGAACACCCACCTAGCTCTTCTTATTTTCTATCAATTTCTTCTTAGAGAGAAAGTGGATTTCATGGGCTGGCAAGCCCACAGGGACTTTTTTTTTTTTTTTTTTTTTTTTTGAGGGGGGGAGAGAGAGCAAGCAAGAGCACAAGAGCAGGGGGAGGAAGAAGCAGACTCCCCACAGAGCAGGGAGCCTGACATGGGGCTCAATCCTAGGACCCCAGGATCATGACCTGTGCCTAAGGCAGACACTTAACCGACTGAGTCACAAGGGTGCCCTACGCACCTTTAATAAATACTGCTTAAGATATATGAACCAGGGTGCCTGGGTGGCTCAGTGGGTTGAGCCTCTGCCTTTGGCTCAGGTCATGATCTTGGGGTCCTGGGATCAAGCCCCGCATCGGGCTGTCTGCTCGGAGGGGAGCCTACTTCCCCCTCCCCCTCTGCCTGCCTCTCTGCCTACTTGTGATCTCTCTCTCTCTCTCTCTGTGTCAAATAAATAAATAAATAAAATCTTTAAAAAAAAAAAAAGATATATGAACCAATGGGAGCCTAGGTGGCTCAGCTGGTTAAGCGTCTGACTTCAGCTCAGGTCTGGGATCCAGGCCCATGGCGGGCTCCCCGCTCAGCAGGGAGCCTGCTTCTCCCTCTCCCTCTGCCCTTCTCTCCTGTTCATGCTTGCTTGCGCTCTCTGTCTCTCAAATAAATAAATAAAAATCTTAAAAAAAAAAAAAAAAGATATGAGCCAATGACCATTGCACCTGAACATATTTTTTTAAGATTTCATTTATTTATTTATTTGTCAGAGAGAATGAGAACACAAGCAGGGGGAGCGACAGGCTGAATATCTCCAGGCCCACAGAGCTCTGGTAGGAAGTGACGAAGAGGAGAGAAAAAAGACAAGCTCCTCGGTCTCAGAGCTGAGATGGCTCATGGGGGCTGAGGGAAGGTACCAGCTCTGCTGCCAATCCTCTCAGTCACCAATGCCTCTGTCCCTTGCCCCAGACCCCCGTGGAGCTACTAAAATCTTACCTGATAGCTTCATCTTGACATCTAACACCTTAGCCACAGCTCAGCAGGCTGACAATCTTGTTCCTATCAGAATCTGCCCTAGATAAAGAAATCATCAGCCTCCGTAACAGAGATCTTGGGGACTATGGTTACAAAATGGTCCCTGGGAGACACTTCAGGAAAAGCACCAACTGATGTTTAGGTCTGAAATAAGGGCTAATATTTGGTGCTAAGAATCTTATTTCATACTCTGATGGGCCTGCTTAAAACCACAGTCCATCAGGACACTGGCTGCTGTGTGTACACGCTGCGCCTCCAGCAACCACACCCCCACGTGGCAGAGGATGTAGTTACCCACTGAGCCCATATCTGTGCAGGCCCCCTACTGAGAGATGGACCATAACAGAGATGAATGAACCCAGCTCAGCACCACCCAAGAAAAAACAGGCCTGAAGGAAAAGGGGCCTAGAGTCAGAATGTGTTTGTAGGCAGGAAGGTGGTTCTGAATGTGAGTCTGGAGACCCTCATACATCCACTGTCAAGAACACCATCAAAACACCCAGAGACCCCACAAGACAGGGAGGGGCAGAACAGTCCCCATGAGTGGTCCTAAGTAGGTTACTCACACACTCTAGGTTCTGGCTTCTTCCCTAAGAGTCTCAAGCACCAAGACTTTCCAGAGCCTGTCACATTCAGAAACCAAACATACTGCCCTTACCAGAGGGTATACCTATTGGTTCCCCAGCTTAATATGAGTCTGGACACAGTAAATGCCCTTACTCAGACATTACCCTTAATCTTCTAGTTACAGGTATTCATCCAGAAACGGGCCTGGAATTTACTGGTTTGTAACTTAGCATCTTTCATTATTTTCAGCAGGGGATCTTATTCAAGTAACTAGCCCACCATTACCTGGAAACTCTAAGTCCCAATGAGTTTGAAAACATCAAATTCCATGTATTAAACCCCTTTCTGCTTAAAATATCTGGAATGGTTTCTGTTTTCTGCACTCACCTCAACTGATACACATAATGGCAATAAACTACATTTGTTTAAACCTGCATCTATTTTTTTAATATAAAAAATATGATTGAGATTAATTGAGAGAGAGTGCATGCACAAGTTAGGGGGGCAGAGGGAGAAGGAGAGAGAAACTCAAGCAGACTCTGTGCAGAGCCTGTCCCAGGGCTCGATCCCATGACCCCAGGATCGCGACCCGAGCCAAAACCCAGAGTAGACCGCTCAACCAACTAACTAAGCCATCCAGGTGCCCTGTCTCTCTGCTATTTTTTAAATGTACACTGTGTCAGGTGTTGAAAAATCCTATGTATTATTTACATTTTGGCACATAAATAAATAAAAGCAAATATAACTACTAATAAACTCCTAGCACAACAGCTATTATTAAAAGAGAGCATTCTGGGGCGCCTGGGTGGCTCAGTGGATTAAAGCCTCTGCCTTCGGCTCAGGTCATGATCCCAGGATCCTGGGATCGAGCCCCGCATCGGGCTCTCTGCTCGGCAGGGAGCTTGCTTCCTCCTCTCTCTCTCTCTGCCTGCCTCTCTGCCTGCTTGTGATCTCTATCTGTCAAATAAAATAAAATAAAATCTTTAAAAAAAAAAGAGAGCATTCTGTAAAATAGCCAATGTCAAGTTCAGATACATGGCTTTATATACTGGGTGATAACCAGTTCTACCCAGCAAACCATCCCCTCTGCCTCCCTTTGGTTCAGCTGCACCTCAGCAATGTCCTCCAGAAGAGACAAGCTGAGCCCTGACAGCACCTGGGCACAACTGCCTTTCTGCTCTCTCATCTTCCAACAGCCTCCGTCCCTTTGACCAAAAAAACAGCAGCTGCCTGGTGCACTGCACATTAAGAAAACTCCTGGGGCTCTGTCTAGATAAGGATGAGCACTGTTATCAATCAGTAACATGTGCCACAGAAGCTGAGTGGGCAGATGAGGTATCTGAGCCTTGACACCTGCCCTCCCCATAACCTTAAATAAACTTCCCTGGAATCCCAGGCCATTCCTAAGGTTCAAGAGGTAGGAGGGGAAGAGAGCACAACAGGGGTGCAAAAGACTTACCCAGCCCCTCCCCCACTTCTCTACACAGTCCAGAGCTGTTCTTTCTGGCAGCCTCATGAGAGAGGGGCTGGGTTCTGTTCCATCACCAAGCTTTCCAGCCTCATTTCCAGCAACAGAGTCATGACCTCATATTTCAACAAAATGCCAGGATCCTGGAGCTACAAAGACATTTCATATGGATTTTGAGCAGAATTTCTGGAGAGGAAGAGTGACAACCTGAAGAGGGGTGACATTATCCACCCCTCTCTAGTGATCCGTCCGTTCTTTGCAATTTGACCCCTGCCCACAGAGACCCACACTGGGAACCTTTATTCTTTCCTAACAGCCCCAGAATAGGATGACACCCCATGCTTCCCATGCAGAGCTACTGAGTCCATCCTCCTGTGTTCCACCCCAATGGGCTCCTGCTTCCCCTCTAACAGAGAATCTCCCTTACATAGTGACCCATTTAGGGAAAAGAACAAACATTCCAGAAAACAAAACAAAACAAAAAAACAATGAGGGCAGGAACTGGGGAGAAGGGATGTGCAGTGAATTTCAGGAATCTCTCCAGAGGCTGATGCTCGACTAAGGAAGCCCCCGGTTACAAAGAAGGAAGCCATACTCCCTGCCCTCAGCTTCCAGCTTGGAGCCTGGGGGTGCAACACACAGTGAGCAGGGAGGTCCCAGGGAAGTCCAGACGTGCTCCGCACAGGAAAAAGTCCTTCCAGAAAAGTGGACATCGTGTGCACTCCAGTATTCTCACCCTGTATCAGAGCTACACCTCAGTAAGCCCAGCTAGACCTGGGCTTTAATCCCCAACACAGGCAGGCAATACGAACACTCGAAGATGTTCCAGACTCTACATACTCCATGTCTCCAGAAATAGTGCAATGTGTGACCAGGGAGAGATGCAGCCCACAGCTCAGCCTGTGCCCGTGATGCCATCAGAACTGGAGGGCAGTCGGGAAGAACAGGGCACAACCACCATCTGTATCTGCCTTGGGCAAAGACAGAACCTACTTCTCAGGACAGGCAGGACAAAGCCTCCTCCCCCAGGTCCACAGATGACCACCTACTTCTCAATGGCACTGCACAATGCCACTGTGCATGGAGCGAGGGAACCCAGGGGCCAGCCACAGGCTCTCTCTAGGCTGGAGGGCCTGAACTCAAGTTGCTCTACAGATCACAAACATGGCAGGTGAGATCGTGAATGAGCAAGCGGCTCTCTGGGTCTCCATGGAAAATTATGGACAGTGTCGTCTTTCAGGTGGGACTTGGCAAAAAACAAATACCAAAGACCAAGCAAAGGCGGAGTGCTTTCACCCCCAGGAAGCCTCTCTGGCCACCAGTCTTCAACATCCCTCCTCTGTATCTTACCATACAGGAAAAAGACCAGCCAAGAGAGAGAAGACATAGGCTTTGGGAAAACCATGCCTGGAGTGTGGGACCTAAAGCTACGGGCACACGCTGGACAGGGCTCTCAGCCTGAGAGGCTGCCTGAACCAGAGCAGCAATCTCTTCTGTCCCATCCACTCTCCAAAGTGTGGGCAGATCCAAAGTCCTCAAACACTGCTACCACCCTCAGGATAAAGCCCATCCTCCTCAGCCAGAGCATACAAGGTATTTCTGACCTGGCCCTTGCCTACCTCATGCTCTGTGCTCCTCATCTTTTTATACACCACTACTTATGCCTGGATCACCTGCTTCTCAACAAAGAGAAAACCTGGAACCCTCTAATTCATCCTTCCAGATTTAGCATCATCACCCCTTCTATGAAGGTTTCCCCAAACTTTCAGGTACAGAGAAAGCCCAACCTCTGGGCCACCCCTGGGTATAGCGCACACTATGGAATGGCCTTTTCTATACCACCCTGTAAGGTTGTATGTGTAGGCATATCTGCCTCCTCCCTAGATGAGCCTCAGGCCTGTGTTCCTGAAGGCCCGGCCTGGCACCGAGACTAAACAATGGGTGCCTCACTGTGGTATACAGAATTAATGATGAGTGCTTTGCTGCCTGGCCAAAGGAAGTCAGCTGCGAGTTCGAGCAAAGGCAGGCTGGCTGTGGCCAGGGCCTGGGCCTGGGCACCAGCTGCAGAGAAGAGCACCCCCCCCACCTTAACTCCATCCTGTGCTCCAGCCCAGGCTTGCTGTTCTTGGGTAGAGCCACCCATCACATGTCAGGAGGCTGCTGCTGCTGGGATGATGTTACAGTCTATTTTGAGGGTCACACTGGAGCATCTGTCAGCCTGGCCAGCCACACCCTCCATGTGTCATCACTAAGAGCTGGGGACACCCACAAGTCCACAAACTCTGCCTAAGCAAGTCATTTCCCCCAGGAACCCTCAGCTGCAGGGCCTCAGTGGCTTTCTAACAAGATCAACCTGAATGCCCTTAACTCCTGGCACCACTGGCAGGGCTCTGATGTCTCCTCACCCACCAGACCCAACTTCTGCCATTCCCAGCACTGGTGACTCGGCAAAATGCAGCTGAAGCCCATCAGTTTGTACCAAGCTCTTAGCTCAAATGTAGCCCCTCCTTCTTTAGCTGTCTCTTACATTTAAGGAGTGCCCAGAAAGCCCAGCGCCCTGACTTCAAGCCAGGTACTAAGCAGGTTCATTTTAGGTCCAGCAGGTCTCACCTGCTGAGAAACTCCTACTCATCCCTCAAAATCAAACCCACACTCTGCCTCCTCTTGCAGAGAATATTTCCGTCTACTCTCTTCTGAGTGGCCAAAGGCTTTCTGAGGACAAAGCTGTCCTGTGCTGGCTTTACCTTTATTCTCCCTGTACCCAGCCTAGCACATAGTAGGTATGACTAAATACTCCATGAACCCCTAAAATGAAACTTTCTAAACTAGACTAGATTAGTATGTTCTTCTACAAAAATCATCAGAACAAAGGCCTTTCTAGAAAATGACATTGATAAATGGGTTCATAAACACCTTTTACAAATGTACTCAAAACTACAGAAAAACAAATTTACAGATTCAGTAAATCAAGCCCAGTACAGAGTATGCCACATTTCTCTGGCCCCATTCACCACTTAACACCTTGTAGCTCTGTCTCTTAAGGACACTGTGATCCCCTAAGAATCCAACTGGACATTCCTTCACTCTACCCAGGGAGTGAACTCAATGGGGAAAGGCACCAGCAGAGACACGTATGTCTGGGATCAGGCAAGGACATCTAACAAGTTGGGCCACTCAAACCATGGTGCCAGGACAGGTCACCAAACATTCTAGGGGTTCAGGACTAACTCACAAAATAGACACATTATCAGGGTGCCTGGGTGGCTCAGTTAGTTGAGTGGCTGACTCTTGATTTAGACTCGGGTCATGAACTTGGGGTCCTGGGATAGAGCCCTGCTTTGGGTTCCCTGCTCAGTGAAGACTCGGCTTCTGCTTCTGCTTCTCCCTCTCCCTCTGCCCCTCCCCAATGAGGTCATATTCTCGTTCAACTAAATAAATAAAATCTTTTTTTAAAGACTTTATTTATTTATTTGACAAAGAGAGAGAGCACACCCACTGAGCCACCCAGGTGTCCAAAGAAGATCTTTTTATTAAAAAAAAGGATTTTGGGGCGCCTGGGTTAAGCCTCTGCCTTTGGCTCAGGTCATGATCTCAGGGTCCTGGGATCGAGTCCCACATCAGGCCCTCTGCTGGGCAGGAAGCCTGCTTCCTCCTCTCTCTCTCTCCCTGCCTCTCTGCCTACTTGTGATCACTGTCAAATAAATAAATAAAATCTTTAAAAAAAAAAAAAAAAGGATTTTCTGGGACATCTAGGTGGCTCAGTCGGTTAAGTGTCTGCCTTCAGCTCACATCATGATCTCAGGGTTCTGGGATCAGGTCCCACATTCAGCTCCATGTTCAGCACGGAGTCTGCTTCTCTCTCTATCCCTCTCCCCCACTTGTGTGCGCACATGCACGCACTCTCTCTCAATTAAATAAAAATAAAATCTTTAAAAAAAAAAAAAAGGATTTCTGTCTCTCCCTCTGTCCCTCCCCACCCTTGTGTGCACTTCTCTCTCTCTCTCTCCCTCCCTTTAAAAAAAGATATCTTTTAAAAAAATAAAATCTAAAAACAAACAAATTTAAAGACATATTGCTGGGGTGCCTGGGTGGCTCAGTTGGGTAAGCAACTGCCTTGGGCTCAGGTCATGATCCTGGAGTCCCAGGACTGAGTCCCACATCGGGCTCCCTGCTCAGCAGGGAGTCGGCTTCTCCCGCTGACCTCTCTCCTCTCATGCTCTCTCTCTCTCATTCTCTCTCTCAAATAAATAAATAAAATCTTAAAAAAAAAAAAAAAAAAAGACACATTATCATCTGCTCCAGCCACTTTTCAGAGACACCGTGAGGCTGGAACTCGAGCATACAGGAAAGCTATACAACACAACTGGTTAACACCTGGGTCACAGACCAAACCTAGGTTAGAAACTCGCCTCCACTACTGACGGGAAACAAATAATGAGCTGATCATTTTCTGCCATTTGCCTCCTCAAACCCACTATCTGGCTACATTCTAGCCATGAGACAGCTTTCAGGGATTCCATAAAGAGGCCACGAGGCGGGGCGCCTGGGTGCCTCAGTGGGTTAAGCCGCTGCCTTAGGCTCAGGTCATGATCTCAGGGTCCTGGAATCAAGTCCCGCATCGGGCTCTCTGCTCAGCAGGGAGCCTACTTCCTCCCTCTCTCTGCCTGCCTCTCTGTCTACTTGTGATCTCTCTCTGTCAAATAAATAAATAAAATCTTAAAAAAAAAAAAAAAAAGAGGCCACGAGGAGACATTCATATACTTGCTATCTGACAGTGGTCAAGTGAAGCAGGCCACTACAAATACAGAGGACGTGAGGCCTTTGTTAAAACTGAGGTTTCCAGGTCAGCCTATTGGTTATATTAACCACATATAAAAATGCTGGCTACAGAAACGGATAGAAGATGCCCAACTTTCTTTAAATCTGCAGGCAAAAACTATAGTAAGGACAACTAACAAGACACAAGGCCTCTTCCAGCAAGATCCACTTACAACTGAAATGTGAAAAGCCAGTTGAAGGAATTCAGGTCTCTACATTTAAACACTCCCCTTCTGAAAAAGTATTCTCTTTTCTCACTAGCTCAGCGGTTATCTATGACTGGGAATACAGAGAAAACAATTGATTTTCCTCCCTAAAGTCCAAGTAATGCCCCTCGGTCTCTTTGGCAATATCAGACTCCAGCCACTGCCATTTCAGTCTCTACCAAAACTATTTTTGCACTGTTTAAGAGGCCATTCTCATTCACACTAGTTCAAGCACTTTGTGCTTTGATCAGATGATGGGAAGGGAAAATAGAAACTTTAAAGCCCTCCAATAGTATGTTTCCTATCTTTAAATTAACTAGACAGGATAAAAGTTGAAAGATGTAATAGCATGCCATGATCAGAATTTCAGAATCATGGAACCCCGGGGTTAAAGGCAGTTTAGGTGCTGGCCTAGCTCTCCATAGCACAGACAAAGAGATTGAATCTGCGCCTTCTACCCATGGCCACACAACCATCCCAGGCAAGGATGACACAATTTCACTGAAGAAGCAGGCAAAGCTCTTGACTATAGCAGTCCTCCCCCAGCACAGCCCCTTGGCTGGGCATTTTGCATGCACCACAAGAAGGGCAGTCCCTAAGAGAGAGGAAGTATTTTGAATGCTCAAGAATACATATTCAGGGTTGGCATGAAGGTCACTGGTGTAGTTGGCAAACTTCCCACATCAGACCTAGGGTCTAATGAGGAAAGCCTTTCCAAGACAGCTGAAATCATGTTATTTCATAAGTTAAACACCTGCTATGTCACAATCAATGGGAAAAAAGAGAGTAGGAGAAAAAGGGAAAAAAAGAAAAATGAGAAATCTCCCCTCTGACTTCCAGGTGTGTGCTTAGATCACCCTAAAATAAGGAGCCTCCTTAATGCTGACTTTAATGAGGAACTTCTTAAAGCTGGTCCAACTGGTGTTCAAGTCCCTGGACTGAAAAACAAGTTTATGAGCAGCAAGGTCACCTGATTCTGACCATGTGCATACTGTTTACCCTGAGATGACAGGCCAGTGGCTGCCACAGCTATGATGAATGCTGTGAAGACTCTACTATCCCTTTGAAGCCTACAGAGGCCTCTATGTGACTAAATGCCATAAAAAAGAACCCTGAATGCAGCAAGAGTGTGAAAGGAGGGAAGTCACAAATGCCAAAGGACAGTGGGGAAAATCCCATTCTGGATACTGAATTGTTAATGTAAACTTGTTACTGGTTTCCCTGACTTGTGAGGTATCTCATTACATAATCACTTTAGAAGTGTAATCACTAAATCTCTTTAGAAGTCCCCTCCTCTACCTGTTGATGGCAATGCACCTACTTGCCATCAACAGCTGCCGCTTAAACCAGGCCATACCAACAGTCAGGTAACAGAGGCAGCGCCACTATTCAACCCTCTGTAGCCCAGGCCCACATAGCTCAGGAGCTCACATCGGTCACAAGTGTCAACCAGGAGACCTCGAACTCTGACCACAAGGAACAGTTCAGTGCTGGGGAAAAGAAGATGGTAAGAAGGGGCTTACCCATCTCTTCCTTTGCTGACAATCTTCACCTCAAAGTAATAAATGCCGCAGGCAGCAGGTATGGGGTGAGTGGCACGCACTGAGGCAGCATCTTTGTGATTTTTACCATGACCTAATAGGAGAGAGCAAGGAAGAAATTTCAGCAGAAATGCAGATAGAAGCCTTGTTCTTTTCTGCTCCATGGCAACTTCACCCCTTCATGGCCAGAGGAAGCCCTTACATAGTTCAAGAAATAACTAGAGAACAACTGAGCAAACACATAAGCCTCCCACTTTTGGCTCACTTCCTTCTGTGAATAGCAGCCCTGCCAGAGACACTTTCTCCCATACAAACCAAAGGAGGGTACAGGCAATATGGATGCATGTGAGAGATTCCCAAGTGCTGCTGGCAGTCTCTCCAGAATATAGAGAGCCCACCTGGGAGATCAGGGGAGGAGGAGGCAGCTCTGGAAGTCCATCCCCCTTAACTTTAATAAAGAACTCCAATCTCTGTCTGTGATGTCTGGCAGGTGAGCAAGCCCAAAGGCCTCTGGCTAATGGAGGGGATGTGACCACCCCCTTCTTCTGACACTCCCAAAACTAAGCAGTGATGAAAGGCCCAGCTGGAATTGGAGCCACCCAGGATAAGCAAAAAGGCCCTCGGGTGGAAGGTCCAGGCCTGCACTGGGTTTGGACACCTGCTGCAGTTCTCTTGCCATCGGGTGTCTCAGGGGCACAGCAGTCTAGAGAGTCGACCCTCGGCCTGGTCAGCCTCAACACCATGGACATCCCGCAGGGGCCAAGGCCTAACCTGGAGCACCTAGGCCAGGGAAGGGACGTGATATGGCAGGGGTCGGGCAGCACAGGTGCCCGGCAAATGCTCCGGTCATCCCCCAACCTCCCTGGGTAAAAGAGGCCGATACCTTTGTAGTGGACGCGGAGGTTGCCCTGGGAGAGGCCGATGTAGTTGTACTTGTCCTTGGGGCTCCAAGAGCGCGGCAGTGGCGTCTCATGCTGGTTGACCGCGGGGTACAGGCGCTGAAGGCGCCGGCTCAGCTCCTGCTCCCCCGGGGACGGCAGCCCGCCCCCAGCGCCCCCACCAGAGGAATCTCCAGCCTGCGGGCTCCCAGCTCCCGGGTCCACCGTCGCCGCCGCCATCTTGGAGGGAGCTGCTATTGTGTCACTGGGGGCGGGGAGGAGCGGGACCAGATCCTCCCCGCTCAGCCAATGGCCGACGAGCCTACAGAGGCCGCAGGGAAACCGAGTCCGAGTCCGACACCTCTCTTTGGACATTGCCAGCCCTCGCCACATTGAGGACTCCATATCCCACAATGCAGAGCTTTCCAGAGGCGGGACAACCCGGGCTCGTAGGGAACTTTGGGAGATGTAGTACATATCTGCTCAGTCATAAGCCTGT
This sequence comes from Enhydra lutris kenyoni, assembly GCF_002288905.1. Taxonomy (NCBI): domain Eukaryota; kingdom Metazoa; phylum Chordata; class Mammalia; order Carnivora; family Mustelidae; genus Enhydra; species Enhydra lutris. Next base: position 4,779,376 of record NW_019154114.1, read on the forward strand.
TCGGCGAGACTTCGGGAAACCAAAAACTACAATTCCCGCTGGCAAGGCGGATCCAGGCCCTCAGTTCGCCGTGCACCCCCATAACCTCTGTTTATCACCCCGCCTCAGTTCTGATAGCTAGAGTCAAATCCACTGTAGTGATTGACCGAGGGGACCCTACTCCCGGGTCTGAGGCCACCTTTGCTAATTGGCTTCCCTCCCAGCCTGCGGGCTCGGGGAGCGGGGGTGTGGCACAACCGTGACCCCGCCCCAGCCGCTGGGATGCTGGGGCCTGGTCGCCATAGCGACGGGCTGTACACTACCACAGCTTCCCCCGCCGCGGATGCGGGCTGCCCCGCTGCCTGAGGGTCATGGCCTTCCCGAAGCCGCGGTCCTCCAGCTTCGCGACCACATCGAGGTAGGCACTGGCCGGACTGAGGGTAGAGAGGAGGGTTTGAGAGCTTCCAGAAAGAGAAATGCCTCTGTCCATTTGTCCAAGGCTTCAGGCCCCACAGGATCTGTGGTGCAGAAACTGAATCCGGGCTAATTTAGCCCTCTGAGGACATCACGCGCTAGCAAAAGGGCCGGCGCCCTTTATCGTTAGTAAGAGCCAGCATGTGTTAAGCATATATTATGTGCCAAGTGCTTTATATATGGCACATTTAACCTCACAACTCTATGAGGTAGTAATATCTCCGTTTTACAAATGAGTAGAAGCCTGGAGAGATCATGTGTTTTACGTTTATAAGTGGTGGAGCTGGGATTTGAACCCAGCCATGTAAGACCTCTGAACCTGAGCTCTTAGCCACAGGGATAAACTGCCTCTTCATTGGTTTATGGCTTGTCGAATCGCTGTCTATTCAGGGATTGCAGCCTCTGGGCACTGCAAAATATAACAACAAGCTCTATTAGCCAGGAAAGCCACAAAGTGTACATATTAAAACAGAAATTTGGGGCGCCTGAGTGGCTCAGGTGGTTGAGCATCTGTCTTCGGCTGAGATCATGATCTCCCGGTCCTGCGATCAGCCCCAGGTGGGGCTACCTGCTCCGTGGGGAGTTGGCTTCTCCTTCTCCCTCTACCCCTCCCCCTGCTCATGGTCTCTCTATCTTTATCTCTATCTCTCTGTTTCAAATGAATAAATAAAATCTTTTTTTTAATTAAAAATTTTTTTTTTAGATTTGGCTAAATATCTTTCTAGCTTTGGGAACCCAGAGAAGTCTAAGTCCCAGGCCTCGGGTCACCTGAGTGGCTCAGTGGGTTAAGCCGCTGCCTTCGGCTCAGGTCATAATCTGAGGGTCCTGGGATCGAGTCCCGCATCGGGCTCTCTGCTCAGCAGGGAGCCTGCTTCCCTCTCTCTCTCTCTGCCTGCCTCTCTGCCTGCTTGTGATCTCTGTCGGTCAAAAAAATAAATAAAACCTTAAAAAAAAAAAAGTCCTAGGCCTCTGCTTCTGTATCTCAGACATAGGGATGGATACAACCCACTTCACATTGTTGGGAAAACTTAGGCAGAATAAGTAAAGCTGTCATTGCAGCTCTTGCATGTACTAAGTATTCAGCAAGTGTTCAATGAATATAGTTTCTCCCTTCTAATCAGTACCAATGTAAAAACCTGATCTCACCTAAACTTTAATCCTTCAAGGTTTGCTGCCCCAATAAAGAAAGCCTACAAAAGTCAGGAGGGGCGCCTGGGTGGCTCAGTCGGTTGAGTGTCTGACTCTTGATTTCGGCGCAGATCATGATTTTTGGGGTTGTGGGATCCACCCCGTATCAGTTCTGTGCTGGGCATATAGACTGCTTAAGATTCTCTCTCTGTCCCTCCTCTCCTTCCTCTCTTAAAAAAAAAAAAGTAAATTATTTGCCAGAGCTAAAATGAATCTACAAGAACCATACAACAGGCTTGAGAAAGAGTATAATTACCCAGCACAGGAATGACAGGAAAATACAGTCATGTTTGAGGGGGATATGAAACAGATTCAGGAGAATAAATGTGCATCTATTTTAAGAAGGAAGCATAATGGGGGTACCCGGTTGGCTTGGTTGGTGGAGTATGTGATTTTTGATCTCCACTTGTGAGTTTGGGCCCCACATTAGCTGTAGGGATTACTTAAAAATAAAATCTTAAGAAAGAAGAAGAAGAAGAATGTAATTGCTGAGGCTGAATTTGGTAGCAATACATAATATCATTGATTCCTGTCCATATTCTTCACCAGTATTTAGTAATGTATACTGGGCCAAGCTCTTTCCCTTAGAGGCACAGTATGGGTGTCCTCCTCCAGCTCCCCTTAGAGCAGGGCCAGGATGATGAAGGATAGGCCAGACCTTAGTACTATAAATATGTCAGCAGATCCTCTTAAAAGGGACCTTCAAATTGTGTATTTCCCAGGGTGCCTGGGTGGCTCAGTCAGATAAGCATATGCCTTTGGCTCGGGTAATGATCCCAGAGTCCCAGGATCGAGTCCCAGGATCAATCCCGCATACGGGCTCCTTGCCTCAGTGGGGAGTCTGCTTCTCCCTCTGCCTCTCCCCCTTGCTCATGCTTGCTCACATGTGCTCTCTCTCTCTCCCTCAAATAAAGAAAATCTTAAAGAAAGAAAGAAAGAAAGAAAGAATTTTTTTTAAAGATTTTATTTATTTATTTGACAGACAGAGATCACAAGCAGGCAGAGAGGCAGGCAGAGAGAGAGGAGGAAGCAGGCTCCCTGCTGAGCAGAGAGCCCGATGCGGGGCTCGATCCCAAGACCCTTGAGATCATGACCTGAGCCGAAGGCAGCGGCTCAACCCACTGAGCCACCCAGGTGCCCCAGAAAGAAAGAATTTGTCTCCGTTTCCTTATGAGCAAACTAGGCTGAGAGAGGTTAAATGACTTGCCCCGGGGTTCCTATTGGAACCCCAGATGTCGGCTCCATGCCCTTCAGCTTGTAAGTATGTGCAAGATAGGGACTGGCACAACAAGCTCCTGGCCCTGTGCTTCTCGTCCTATAGCACCTGCCTTTGGTATGACACCCCCAGAATGTCACAAACATGAAACTCATCTGAATACTGAATGAAAGTGTAAGACCACAGAGTTTTGTGGGCTCATGGTGAGGCTTTCCTGTTACTGCAGGAATTGGGGAATTGGTGAGATTCTCAGCATGAGAAGGTTTCCGGGAATATAGGGAAATGTTTTTGGCCCAGGGTCAGGAGCTTGTTGGCAGCATCTCTGGGAATCTGTAGGCAGTACTGGGAAGACCCAGAACCTAGATCTGCAACAGAGAGAAGAGGTCATCTCTCTTGTAGATCTAGGAAGGGTGGAGGTACTATTCCCACTCAGGGCTCAGGGCTCTGTCACCTACCACTGTCTTCCCCTTTTCTGTGCAGAACACACGTGCGGACTTCAGGAGGGACCATAGATGACTCCTTCCTCACAGAAATCAAGAACACTCAGAATTGCAAGCTTTCTCAGAAACAGAAGACGCTGGTTAGTGCCAATGTCTTGTCGGAAACCCTAATGTCAATTCTCAGACCCTATCTGTCTCCCTCTCTGCAACCCAAAAGCACCATGCATCTGAAACACGTCTCCCAGAATGGCTTCTCCCCAGTTAAGGGAGTGCAGCTCCTGGAGGCCAAACCCATCAGGCTCTGAGGTAGGTGTGTGCACACTGGCTGCAGCTCACCTGAAAAGCCTGTCCAGACCTCTTCTAGCAGAGAGAGATGCAGCTGATGTCCATGGATATGCTTTCACTGCAGCTCAGCATTCTGGAATGGATCTCGTTTTTCCATTCAGCCTGACATGTGCCAGGCATTATGCTAGGTGCTGGGATGGTCACAGATCTGCCAAGGTCCTTCAGGGCTGTGACTGTATCTTTTTTTATGTATGGCCCTGGTTCCTCATAGGATACTTGAGTGGTAGGCATATGTTGAGAGCTCCATAATGCTGTGAGTAGATAAGTGAAGGCAGGAGTGAAGGGATGTTCCCACTTCGTGTTGCTGGCTCTGGGTTGGAAACAAAGACTCTCCTAGCCTCAGGAAATGTCCTTCCTCCATTCCTGTTCTTTAAGTTTTTATATAAAAATGAATGCTGTCTCTATCTTGGGCACCTGGCTGGCTTAGTTGGTAGAGCATGTGACTCCTGATCTCTGGGTGGTGAGTTCAAGCCCCAGACTGGACGAAGAGCTTACTTTTTAAAAAAATGAATGCTGTCTCATTAAGTACTTTTGGGTTTTTGTTGATATGATCATAGGATTGTAATTATTTAATTAGCAAACAGCCATCATTGGAATCAAATGAAGAAACACATTTTTTAAAAGATTTTATTTATTTATTTGACAGACAGAGATCACAAGTAGGCAGAGAGGCAGGCAGAGAGGGAAGAGGAAGCAGGCTCCCTGCAAAGCAGAGAGCCCAATGCTGGACTCTATCCCAGGATCCTGGGATCATGACCTGAGCCAAAGGCAGAGGCTTTAACCCACTGAGCCACCCAGGCGCCCCAAGAAACACATTTTTTTAAATTTTTTAAAGATTTTATTTATTTGACAGAGATCACAAGTAAGCAGAGAGGCAGGCGGGGCGGGGCAGGGTGGGGGTGGGAGGGGGGAAGCAGGCTCCCCACTGAGCGGAGAGTCAGATGATGGGCTCAATCCCAGGACCCTGGGATCATGACCTGAGCGGAAGTCAGAGGCTTTAACCCAAAGCCACCTGGGCTGTGTGGTGGTTTTCTTTGTGTGTGTCCTGTATGGGTAATTTGGGGGACACATGAGCCCCACACATTGTTAGACTGGAGACTCCCAATATGGGGATCCCGACTTCAGAGAGGGAAAGGGGTCAGTGCGACTCTTCGTGGAGACCAAGCGCGGGGCCAGGGCTCCAGAACACCGGAGAGCTTGGGGCACATGTTCCCCACTCCACTCAGCTGCCACCCACGCAGTGTAGCTGGGTCCCAGCCCTTTCGTGCAGCCGCAATACCGCCATTTTTAACCACCAGGGGGCATTGTTCCCTGAAGCCGCCCTGCAACCCCTTTTCGCCCCCGTGGCCTCCCTTCCCGTTTCCACCTACAAGGAGAAGCAGAGATCATGGGGCGCCCGGGAACACCTCTTCACACCCACCGACTGGTGGAGGCCAGCTCATAATGATAACCAAGGCCTGGAAGCCGCATTTGCCCAGGAGTTCATGTAGGGTGACCACGTTTTCTTTCCACAGAAAGGGCAGACCGAACACAAGGACTGGCCTTTGAAAGTCTGAAAAACATATTAATTCGCTAGGGTCAGGTGCTTATTTGACAAATTCCCAGCTGTCTTTCGGAGTTACTTGGCACTTTTATAAAAATCACATCCAGGGGCGCGTGGGTGGCTCAGTGGGTTAAAGCCTCTGCCTTCATTCACCTCAGGTCCTGATCCCAGGGTCCTGGTGATAGAGCCCCTGCTTCGGGCTCTCTGCTTAGTGGGGAGCCTGCTTCCTCCTCTCTCTCTCTCTGCCTGCCTCTCTGCCTACTTGTGAACTCTGTCAGATAAATATGTAAAATCTTTTTTAAAAAAAATCACATCCAAAAAAAAAAAAAAGTCACATCAATTTTGACAAATTTCAAAAACTTTTTTTTTCTGGTTTGATTTTTTAAAATTTTTTAAAATTTTTAATTTTTTTAAACATATAATGTATTATTTACCCCAGGGATACAGGTCTGTGAATCATCAGGCTTACACATTTCACAGCACTCACCATAGCACAATTCCCCCACCCACGTCCATAATCCCTCAGTTTGTTTCCTGAGATTAAGAGTCTCTTATGGTTTGTCTCCCTCCCGAACCCATCTTGTTTCATTTTTTCCTTCCGTATACCCCGACCCTGCCTCTCAAATTCCTCATAACAGAGATAATTGTCTTTCTCCGATTGACTTATTTCGCTCAGGATAATACCCTCTAGTTCCATCCATGTGTTGCAAATGGCAAGATTTCGTTTCTTTTGATGGCTGCAGAGTATTCCATTGTGTATATATACCACATCTTCTTTATCCATTCATCTGTTGATGGACATCTAGGTTCTTTCCTAGTTTGGCTACTGTGTACATTGCTGCTATAAATTTCTGGTTTGATTTTTAAGTTTGACTTTTCTCGTTTTTCTAATTTGTCTATTTATACTTTTATTTATTTTTAATTTATTTTTTATACTTTTATTTATCTTTTAAAAGATTTTATTTATTTATTTGAGAGAAAGACAGATAGTGATGGAGATAGCAAGAGAGAGCAGATTCAGAGAGGAGAGGGAGAAGCAGGCTCCCGCTAAGCAGGGAGCCCGACATAGGACTTGATCCCAGGACCCTGGGATCATGACCTGAGCCGAAGGCACATCCTTAACTGCCAGAGCCACCCATCTTTGTTTTTTTGTTTTCTGTTTTTAATTAGAGAATGCACAAATGGGGAGAGGAACAGAGAGAGAGGGACAAGCAGACTCTGCACTTAGTGCAGAGCCTGGGACAAGGCAAGGGGCTGGGGGCTGGAGGCTCAATCCCACCACCCTGAGATCATGACCTGAGCTGAAATCAAGGGTCAGGCGCTTAACTGACTGAGCCATCCAGGTGACCCCATATCTCTTTACAAACAGAAAGAAAGCTTAAAGCTTTCTTTTCTAATAGCAGAAGTATTTTAAGCAATTAAAATAAATACCAGGGGCTGCCTGGGTGGCTCAGTGGGTTAAAGCCTTCGGCTCGGGTCATGATCTCAGGGTCCTGGGATCGAGCCCGGCGTCGGGCTCTCTGTTCAGCAGGGAGCCTGCTTCCTCCTCTCTCTCTGCCTGCCTCTCTGCCTACTGTGATCTCTGTCTGTCAAATAAATAAATAAAACCTTTAAAAAAAAAAAAAAAAAATAAAATAAAATAAAATAAAATAAATACCAGGGTCGGCACCCCAGGTACTCAGTCAGTTAAACATCTGCCTTGGGCTCAGATCATGATCCTAGGATCCTGGGATGGAGCTCCCCCCGCCCCTGCTGCCCCTGCAGTCAGGCTCCCAGCTCAGTGGGGAGCCTGCTTCTCCCTCCCCCTGTGCCTGCTGCTCCTGCTTGTGTTTTCTCTCTCTCTCTGTCAAATAAATAAAATCTTTTAAAATTTTTTAATAAATAAATAAATACATTCATACCAGGGTACTTGGCGGGCTCAGTCGGTAGAACAGACTACTCTTCATCTCAAGGTCATGGGTTCGACCCCCCACATTGGGGGTAGAGGTTACCTAAATAAAGGGGTGCCTGGGAAGCTCAGTCTATTACACATCTTACTCTTGTCAGAGCTCAGGTCTTGATCTTAGCATTGTGTGGAACCTACTTAAAATTAAATAAATAAATAACTTCAAATTTTTTTTAAATTAAAAAAATAAAATAAATACCTTGTGAGTGCTGCTCTGACCATGTCCCAAACATTTTGAACATGAAATTTTAACATCCTTTTTTTTTTAATTTATTTTTAGTAATCTCTACACCCAATGCAGGACTTGAACTTACGACCCTGATATCAAGAATCCCATGCTCCCCCAACTGAGCCAACCAGACACCCCAACATTATTTCTATAATATGTTGTATTCTAAGAAGTTAATGGGTCAAGAAAAATAGGAATTTCTTTTTTTTTTTTTTTTTTTTTAAAGATTTTATTTATTTATTTGACAGAGAGAGATCACAAGTAGACGGAGAGTCAGGCAGAGAGAGAGAGAGAGAGAGGGAAGCAGGCTCCCTGCTGAGCAGAGAGCCCGATGCGGGACTCGATCCCAGGACCCTGAGATCATGACCTGAGCCGAAGGCAGTGGCTTAACCCACTGAGCCACCCAGGCGCCCAAAAATAGGAATTTCTTATTAAATTTCCAAATACTTAAGAGGTACAAAGAGGGCTTTTATATTGAATGCAACATTGAATTCTAATTCAATTTTCTTTTATTTTCTTTCTTTCTTTATTAAAGATTTTGTTTTTAAATAATCTCTACACCCCAACATGGGGCTTGAACTCACAATGCTAAAATCGAGAGTCTCACGGGCTACCAATTGAGCCAGCCAGGCACCCCCAATTTTCTTTTAAATTGGAAAGTAATTTTTGTGCATTGTAGAAAATTTGAAAAATGTTCAATTACAGAAAAATAACTACCTAATGGCCTATCATTAGAGGATAATAATTGCTGGTAACCTTTTAGGTTATTTCTTCTGTCTCTTCTGGACATCCATTTTTACCTAGTTGTGCTTATTCCCTAATTCCAGGCTTTACTTAACCCTTAGAAATATGGCATTAGCATATTTCTGTGTTAGGCCTTTATGTAATCATTTCATGACTGCTTCTATTTTTAGACACTTAGGAGTTTTCTAATTTGTAGACATTTAGGAATTTTCCAATTTTTTCACAGTCATAAGGCTTTGAGGACTGCCCCTCTGCATAAAGCTGCTGCTCCATCCCTGTCTCCATCCACACTGGCCACCCCAGGTCCTAGCCTCAGGCAGCCTGCTGTCCTTGGGCATTCATCCCTATTCCTAGCTCTTTAAACCACCTGCCCTTTCCCTGAGGTGTTGGTGCTACCCAGGATGCCTTTGCACCCCACCTCTAACCCTGACACACACATCCTCTCCCAAATGACCTCAGCTCCTCTCATATAGTACTCTTATGTACTGAATGAACATCACAGACATCACCACCTCCTACAAAATGATTAGCTTCCCCTGGTCCCTTCCAATCAAGTCTTGTCCCCTCCTGGTAATCTGCATTGCTTTAGTCACTACCCACTGACTTGCGATCATCAGTTCATTTGTCATCCCACCTCCGTCATACCCCCAGCTTCCTTCATGTCCCTAGAACCCAGCAGGTTGAGAAGGTACTATGGCTCCAGGAATGTCTGACAAACAAATGGATGACTGAATGGATGAACTATAGAGGTGAGATTCGCTGGGTCAGAGGCTCATTTTTTCTCCCTAAGTTTTGAGTATTTCACTAAAAGATTAAAAAAAAAAAAACAAAAAACAGCCCATGGGGCACCTGAGTGGCTCCCTCCATTAAGCGTCTGCCTTCGGCTCAGGTCATGATCCCAGGGTCCTGGGATTGAGCCCTGCATTGGACTCCCTACTCAGCAGGGAGCCTACTTCTCCCTCTCCTCCCCACTTGTGTTCTCTCTCACTATCTCTGTTGCTATCTCCGTTTCTTTCTCTCTCTCTCTCAAATACATAAATAAAATCTTAAAAAAAAAATAAAACAGCCTATACATATTAACTGCTTCCACTCCCTACCCCTCCTCAAGGTTCAAAATCAGATCCCACTTCTTCAGGACACTCCCACCCACCTTCCCCCCTCAGGGGGTACAGCTTAGTCTCTTTCTAGGGTCCACAGCTACCCCTGCTGCATCTCTGCAGTCCTATCTGAGTGTCAGTCCAGGCACAGGGCTGGACCTGCCCTCCTCTGTCTTCCACTGGACTGTGCTGTGGGGCAAGGGCTGGCACGGATTGGTACTCACATCTGTTTTCATGGTACAGATATCCAATACCCACTGACATACCTACAGAAGAGAAGGATAGCTCACCTTTACTGAGTTCCAAGGAGGTGTCTGAGTCAGCATAAACCAACTTCATGTTTTCTCACTGCATCCTCACGTTAATATAATGCAATGGGAACTAAAACCATCCCTATTTTACAAATGCAGAGACTGAGGTTCAGAGCAGTTAAGCCTGTGGTCACACAGCCAATAAGGGATATCTGGCTTTTTAACCTAAACTCTACCTCTAGGGCCCATGGTCTTCACTATGAACTATATTAAGAGATGTTGGGGAGGGGTACCTGGCTCACTCAGTTGGTGGGACATGTAACTCTTGATCTCAGGGCCATGATTTCAAACCCCACGTTGGGTGTGGAGCCTACTTAAAAAAGAGAGAGATGTTGGGGGGAAAATCAAGAATAGAGGGAGGTGGGGTTCATGGGTGGCCCAATTAATTGTCTGACTTGTTAAGTTAAGTGAGCCTTGGTTTTGGCTCAGGTCATGGTCTCAGTATCATGGGATTGAGCCCTGCATCCAGTTCCATACTTGGCATGGAATCTGCTTGAGATTTTCTCTCTCCCTTTCCTTCCCCATCTGACTCTCCCATGCGTGCACGTGCTCTCTCTTTCAAATAAGTAAATAAAATCTTTAAAAAAAAAAAACCAGAGTGGGTGCCTGGGTGGCTCAGTGGGTTAAGCCACTGCCCTCAGCTCAGGTCATAATCTGAGGGTCCTGGGATCGAGTCCCGCATGGGGCTCTCTGCTCAGCAGGGAGCCTGCTTCCCTATCACTCTCTGCCTGCCTCTCTGTCTACTTGTGATCTCTGTCTGTCAAATAAATAAATAAAATCTTTTAAAAAAAAATAGAGGAAGGGCTCCTGGGTGGCTCAGTTGTTTGAGTTTCCAACTCTTGGTTTCATGATCTCGGGGTGGTGGGATCGAGCCCCACATGGGCTCTGTGCTCGGCAAGGGTCTGCTAGAGATTCTTTCCCTGTGCCTTCCCCCATGCGTGCACATGCATGCATGCTCTCTCTGTCTCTCTCTCAAATAAATCAATCTAAAAAAAAAAAAAAAAGTAGAGGGAGGAGGATGGAGAGGAGCATTAGGAAAGGGAGAAGTGTTGTCATGGTAACCCCACCTGTCTCTTCCTGCAGTCCTGTCAGTTCTCCATTGGTGACCAACTGTCCCCATGGCCCACATACACCACTGGTCAGACCATTCTGCATAATCGAAAGCCCTGTTCATATGATTATCGGAAACGAGCAGGGTAAGCTGGGGTCAGCCCCGTGGTGGATGGGCTGGTACAGACCCAACATTGGATCCAGAGATAGAGTGGGAGTGTGTGCTGCCCCAGAATAATGATGCAAGAGCCCTGTGGGGTGCCCATCACATCTCATCCCACCATCCCCTGCAGTAGCTGGCAGAAGCAGCCCCTGGGCATTACTAAGCCGAGGTACCTGGAGCAGCTAGAGAACTACCTGCGCAAGGAGCTCCTCCTGCTGGACCTGAGCACAGATTCTACCCAGGAGCTGAGGCTGCAGGTTAGAGTCACGGAATAACTTTGGGAGGGTGGGAGAACAGGTGGGAGGAAATCTTACTCACTAGGACTGAGCAATTCAGACTTCAGGAGAGACCACCCTCGGGACACCTGGGTGGCTCAGTCCTTAAGCGTCTGCCTTTGGCCTCAGTTCATGTTCCCAGGGTTCTGGGATCGAGCCCATTGGGCTCCCTGTTCAGCAGGAAGCCTGCTTCTCCCTCTCCCCCTCCCCCTGCTTGTGTTCCCTCTCTTGCTGTGTCTCCCTCTGTCAAAGAAATAAATAAAATCTTTTTCTTAAAAGTAAAATAAAAATAAAAAAAATAAAAAGTAAAATAAAAAAAAATTTTTAAATAAAAAAAAGATTTTATTTATTTCTTTGACAGACAGAGATCACAGGTAGGCAGAGAGGCAGGCAGAGAGAGAGAGGAGAAAGCAGGCTCTCTGCTGAGCACAGAGCCTGATGTGGGGCTCGATCCCAGGACCCTGGGATCATGACCTGAGCCGAAGGCAGAGGCTTTAACCCACTGAGCCACCCAGGTGCCCCAGAAATAAATAAAATCTTAAAAAAAAAAAAAAAAAAAAAAACAAACAAAAAAGGAGAGACCAGCCTCTCCCAGCTCTTTGGGTTCCCCATTCCTGGTAAGGGGAACGTGACCTATGACAAAGTTAGTGAGCAGGCAAAGCTGCCAGTATAAAATCAAAATTCTCCTGAGGTTTGATTTTCCACAGCTGAGTCAGGTAGTAGACTGGATGCTGTTTCCAGTCCTTTCAGCTCTGTGATCTTCAGTGACTAGCATGGGTTGTTGGACATCAATCAATGGAGCCTGAATCCTGGCAGTTGGACAAGAAGGGGTCACACAGTGTTCAACAGCCTAGGGATGACAGAACCAAGCTTGAGGAGCTTAGCCCAGACACCTAGAAAAACCTAGATGCAGAGTAGATTCTAATACATATTAAGGAGAAAATCACCAAATTCGTGCTCAAACAAGGATGATGACAGGGAATCCCTCACTTCTGACTTAGTTACTGACAGAAGCATTTGCTGAGTGTCATCTGTGTGCGAGGCCCTGAATGGGGCCTTGAATGCAACCTCACAGTCTGAGGGCACTTCATCAAGGAAGCAGAACTTCAGAGAAGACATATAGCTTTGAAGTGGTGGGGCTGGGATACAAGCTCAGGGCTGATTCCAGAACCTGTGCTAATTCCAGTACATAATGCTGTCTCCAAAAACTTCTGTGTCCAAATGGAACAGGAAATCACACCTCTGTTTGGTCAGAATACAAGGCTGGGGCATTTGATCTCCTTCTGCCTCCACAGGTCTATAAGAAAGCAAGAGGCGAGAGGCCAACTAAGGCACAGGGCTTGGAGAAGGCTGGCTGGCTGGAGAGCCAGAGTGGGGTGACCCTGACCCAGGTCATTTGCCAGACTTCAGAGATAGTACCAGGAGAGACCTCCAGAGAACAGTTGAGAGGGAAAGAGCTGCCCCTCAGCTTCCTGGCACTGAGAGACCCAGGTGGTGCCCTGGGGGATATGTTTGAATATGGGTGACCTTGCAGCTTCATGCTACAATACTTCTAAGCTTAAGAGAGTGGCAGCTATAGGCCAGGAGGTGACAGGTCCCCTTTTCTTGCCAGCCTTACAGAGAAATCTTTGAGTTCTTCATAGAGGACTTTAAAACATACAAGCCATTGCTGTCCTCCATCAAGAATGCGTATGAGGTGATGCTGGGTAAGACTACAGTCTCTGTGCCCGGATCCAGTCTGGAGGGCATGGAGAAGATCCCACTCTGACCTTCTGGGGCTGTGCAGAAGTATTGGGGCAGCTACTAATTGGGTCTTGAGGTCACCAGGCGTTGCTCAGCTTTTTTGCTTATACTGTCCTGTGTGATAAGAGCACCTGACTACCTCCTGTCCTTGGGAAACATGGTAAGGCAGTATCTGATGGAAAGAAATCAACTTTACTATTGAGAGTAAAGCCCAGGAGGGAGTGAGTACCTCTGGGAAGTGATGAGCCTCCCCAGTCAGACACGGGAGGTTCTGGGCATGGTACAGCTGCTGGACTAAAGGCTATAGGGAGAAAGGGCATAGATGAAACCCCATTCCTCAGACAGACTCTGTTTTTGATTTAAAAGCAAATGCAGAAAAAAAAAAAAAAAACAAAACCCGGGGGTGGGGGAAGGCAAATGCAGGAAGGCATTAAACAGGGTCCATGCTTTGAACAAGGCATATGCATAGACTCCTGGAGTTTGCAAGACGTAGCCACTCACTGTGACCTTAGGATCAGTGTCTCCTGACTGTTTTCTATGGTCCCAAAGGGACTCTCCCACCTGTCCCTGCCTAGCCCACCAGAGGGAGAAGATTCGGGCTCTGGAGCCCCTGAAGGCCAAGCTTGTCACTGTGAATGAGGACTGCAATGAGAGAATCCTGGCCATGAGGGCTGAGGAGAGATATGAAATCTCCATGCTGAAGAGAGAGAAGATGAATTTGCTAAAACTCATTGACAAAAAGAACGAGGAGAAGATCTCATTGCAGAGCGAGGTGAACGGGAGTAGTGTGGTGACCAACTCCCTGAATTCCTGCTGCCCCCCCCCAGGGGTGATCTGAGGCCCTGGGCACTAAGGTGACTCCCTAACTCTCTACCCTTCTGCCTGGATTGATAAACTGAGCGACCACCTTGTCTCCTTCTCCCTCCACCTTTCTTGTTTCCAGGCCCTGATGGGGCCACTCAGCACCCATCCCATGCCCTTTGATGGCTAGCTATGTATAGCCCCTGACCTCACAGCCACCTTCCCAACAGGTATCCAAACTGAGAAAGAATTTAGCTGAGGAGTACCTGCGCTACCTCAGCGAGCGAGATGCCCGCAAGATCCTCATTGCAGACCTGAATGAGCTGCGGTACCAGAGGGAGGACATGTCACTAGCCCAGTCCCCAGGTAAGCCTGAGGTGGTTTCTCTCCACTGAGGAGGTACTAGAGAGGAGTATCACCACTCATCCCTATTCATTCAGCTCTCTTAATGTCTGTTCATCCATGCCCATTCACAAAGTGGGGATGTTCCTGCTGCTGCCCGGGTCTATGGATCTTTTGAGCTGGACTGAGAATCATAGACTCATTGTTTAAGTAGGAAGCAATTGTGGCCTGCTGGGACCCTGGACTCCCTGAGAGCAGGACAGGCCTGGTACCCCATGTCCTGGGCTTCTCTATTTAAGCCTGAAGTTCTAAGCTGTTAGCGCTCTGGGAAAGACCCAGGGCTTCCCAATCAGGGAGAAAAGGATCTGGGACCAGGCCCCGAGGGACACTCTAAACCTTCCCTGGGCTACAGGCTCAAGAGCCAGGGTAACACAAACTGGCGGGTACTCTGGCAGGCATCTGGGGGGAGGACCCCGTGAAGTTAACACTGGCTCTGAAGATGGCCCGGCAAGACCTGACCCGCACACAGATGGAACTCAACACCATGAAGGCCAACTTTGGAGATGTGGTGCCCAGGAGGGACTTTGAAATGCAGGAGAAGACCAACAAGGATCTGCAGGAGCAGGTATAGGTACTGGTGGGCGGGTAGGGCAAGGTAGGGTCATGTAGGTAGGTAACAAGCTGTTCCACAGCTGGACAGCCTGAGAAGTGACTATGAAGAGGTCTGCAAGGAGCATGAGATACTGCTGCAGTTGCACATGACCACACTGAAAGAGCGGGACCAGTTTCATTCTGAGCTCCAGGAGATCCAGCGTACCTCTACACCACGGCCTGATTGGAGCAAGTGCGAAGGTAATGATGGCCATTGTGCTCCCAGGGACGGCTCAAGAATGTGATTTGAACTCCAGCTCCCTCTTTCCACATGCAGATGTGGTGGCTGGGGGCCCAGATCGCTGGCAAAAGCTGGCTGAGGGCAAGAACAGTGACCAGCTGGTGGATGTACTCCTGGAGGAGATTGGCGAGGGGCTGCTCCGGGAGAAAGACTTCTTTCCTGGTCTGGTAGGGGTCCCTGGGCTCAGGAGGTTTGGGGCCAGAGTCAGAACAGCCAGGCCTTGCCGCTAAGACTTGAGGTTCTGGGGGAACCATCTGGGGCTCTCCCTGGGCCCAGAGATGAACTGACACTCTCCTTTCCAGGGCTATGGAGAAGCCATCCCTCCTTTCCTTCGATATGATGGCTTTGTGGAGAACAAGAAGCCAAGCAAGAAGGATGTGATAAACCTCCTTAAGGATGCCTGGAAACAACGTCTTGTTGAGGAGGTCAGATCTCATGGGCCATTTTGGCTTGGTGTG
Source organism: Enhydra lutris kenyoni (assembly GCF_002288905.1). NCBI lineage: Eukaryota > Metazoa > Chordata > Mammalia > Carnivora > Mustelidae > Enhydra > Enhydra lutris. Next base: position 4,794,611 of record NW_019154114.1, read on the forward strand.
GCCTTGAGTCTTCCAGGGGGTTCCACTGGGGTGTTAGAGAGAAGGGCCAACCCATCATGGGGTACCAAACAGTCTTACCAAACAGTCATCTCCCACCCTACAGAAAGAGAAATTCCCAGATTTCTTCTTCAGTTTCCTGGAGCATCGCTTTGGACCTAGTGAAGCCATGGCTTGGGCTTACACCATTTTTGAAAATATCAAGCTCTTCCGCTCTAATGAGGTCATGAGTCAGTTCTATGCAGTCTTGATGGGAAAGGTGAGGTTGGGGCTGGCCCTCCTTTGTCCCAGGCATAGGCCAGCTCTATTGCTACCACTCCAGGAAGCAGCAAATTAGTCAATGCTTCCTTCCCTATAGAGGAGTGAGAGTGTATACATCAAGCAAAAGGAGACAGTGGCACAGCTGCTGAAGGAGATGACAAATGCTGACAATCAGAATGAGGGGGTGATAACCATGGAGAACTTAAGGTGAGAGTCTGGTCCAGCTATCCAAACTCCTGTCCAACATTTCATCTGGCCAGGCTCCCAGATATGCAGGGGAAAGGGGAGCCTGGCAGGAAGGGCTCACAGCCTCAACACTTGTCCTTTTTGAGCACTGGTGGGGCTGGCAGAGGGGTACAGGAAGATGGGTGAGCAGGCCTTAGCCAGGTCTCTTGGCCCTTGTGTCTCCCAACAGCACTGTCCTCAAGAGTAACTTCCCCTTCAAGAAGGAAGAGAAAATTCAGGAGTTGATGGAGGCAGGAGGCTGGCATCCCAACAGCAGCAGTGCAGACTTGCTGAACTACCACTCACTATTTATAGAGGTACCCACCTCTACATCTGTATGTGTTGGGCAGGGGTTGTCCAGGAACTTGCCGAGCCCTGCCCTAGCCTCTGCTGGACCCCAACCAATGTGTTCTCACCCTGCCTTGTGGCCCCTCCCAGGATGAAGAGGGTCAGAGTATGCCCTTTGTACAAAAGCTGTGGGAACAGTACGTGGATGAAAAGGATGAATACCTACAGGAGCTAAAACAGGAACTGGGCCTAGAACTGTGAGTAACTCCTGAGCCCTTAGGCCCACTTAGCTATAGGCAAGTCCCTATGCCACAGGGTGGCATCTCAAGGCCTTGGGTCTCCCTGTGCACTGCTGAGCTTGCTGTTGGGCACTATATACTACTCAAGTTCAGCAGAGGAAATCTTGGGGTCTGGGGTGCAGAAAGGAGAGGTCAAGGCCTACCTCTCTTTCTTTGTGGTGGTAGCTATGATGAAGTAACCCTACCCAAGCTACGTGAAGCCCTGATGAACATCGATCCCGGGCTAGACAAGCAGACCCTACATGGCTACTTGAGCCGGGCCTTCCAGCTCCCCGTGACAGAACTGCCTGAGGAGGGTGAAGAGAAGGAAGAAGGCATTGTGGTATGGCTCAAGATTGCCCTGGAACGGCTTCAGATGACTGACATCAGGCGCATGGGGTCTCGAGAGCAGGAACCCCCAAGCTAGGGCCACTGTGGGCAGCCTTAGTGCTGAGACTTTTAGTCTGATTTTTAGTATAAAATTATTTATCTGAACCTGTTCTCCAGGTTATGTTGGGGAGTTGAGGGGAGGGAAGGCGGGAATTGATCCTGGCCTGGCTGGCCCCAGGATATATACCAAGACACAGCACATTCTGTTTGTGACACTTTATTGATACTGGGGAGGTGGGGAGGAGATCTGGAAGAATAGGTGGACCAGTCCCCTAAGCGGGGACTGGGCAGGTGTTGAGGCCTGGCCACTACTGGGCAGGGAAGACAGAGTTGCCACTGAATGCACAAGGGATGAGGAGATTCCGGTACTCCAGGGGCAGATGCCGCTCCACAAGCACATGCAGGGAGACTTGGTCGTTGACCAGGCCCTGCCTGTAGCAGAGGGGGATAGAATTAGAATCAGGGCCAGCACTCCCACACCCAACACCTCCCTGCTTCTGCCCACTTACCGTCGCATCAGCAGTTCCAGGTCCTCTGGCCTCACAGTCTTGCGGCCAGCATGAGCAGAAAATACCTCCAGGTCATCACAAAGATGCTGGAAATACTTGTCCAGGCTGCCAAAAGGGTTGGGGTAAAAGACTCAACAGTCTATTGATGATCTGAGGGGCTCCTCTCCCCACCCTGCGTATCCAGGACTCACCACTTCTCCACCATCTCAAGAGCCTTCTTCTCCATGGGCATCTTAGCATAGAAACTAAAGAGTTTCACATAGTGGCTCAATCCAGTCTTGTGGGGATCTTGACGGGGCCTGGGGCCATGGGTTCGGGCCCTGGGGGGATGCCTGGTCGATAGAGGCTCCAGAGGCTCTGAAGATAAGCTGGGGGCAGGAGTGGACAGTTAGCTAAAATGCTGCCCAAAGAGGCCCCTAATCAAAAACAAGTCTTTTTTTTTTTTCTTTAAGATTTAATTTATTTATTAGACAGAGAGAGAGAGATCACAAGTAGGCAGAGAGGCAGGTGGAGAGAGAGGTGGGGGAAGCAGGCTCCCCGCTGAGCAGAGAGCCCGATGCAAAGCTTGATCCCAGGACCCTCAGATCATGACCTGAGCTGAAGGCAGAAGCTTAATCCACTGAGCCACCCAGGTGTGCCTCAAAAACAAGTCTTATTGGCTCCTGTGAAGACTAGGGCCCATGTGCTCCTTGGCTAACCTGGACAAATAGCTCTAACTATCTGCTGGGGGCAGTGGGGACCGAGGGCCACACAGAGGCCTGGTCTTTCCCTGTGGCCCTGATCCTCCAGTCTGGACCCAGAGTCCCAGTCTAGACTCATTGTATAAGCTAGTACTTGCTCAGGCCCTTGACCCTCAGGCCTTTGCATGGACATTCTTTCCCCTCAGCCTGTTGCGGCCTATCCCATTCTGCTAATCATCCCCCAGGAAGCCTTCTCTGACTATATACTGACTTAGGCACTTCCCCTACCCAGGTTCCTCTAAGAACCTGGAAACATGCACTAGGATGACACGTGTACTCAGTGAGCCCCACCCAGCCCACCTCAGGGTGCTCTCTTGAGTGATCATCTGCATTATCAACAGGAAGGGGGATAACTCTTTGGTGCTCAGTGTCTAGCTCAGAAGCCTGCCCCCTTCCCAAGAGGTCCATGCACTACAGGGTCATGGGATCTTACACTGTAGTGCTAGGCGGTGGGGATGGCTCAAGAAACTGAGGTCGCCTGGCCTGAAGAGACTCAGTGGTGCTGGAGGCCAACTCTGGACTTGCTGTAGAGAAAGTGCAGGATTAGAGGGGGCTCAGGTTTGACTATCTCAACCCACTGTTAAGGCCCAGAGGTTCCTTGTCCTGTTCCTCAAGAGCCCCATCTAGCTCTGGTCAGTCAAACAATGGGCCCCTCAGAGTGACCCTGACCCAACACCACTTGTGCCCAGAAACAAAACCTAAGGGTACAACTCCTCAGAGACTGAACACAGCTAACCTGAACCCAGTCAACCATTTACTCCCTTGTACCTGCATTGGGCTCTTTACCTGTCCTGCCAGAGATGTCCTCATCTTCTGAAGATCCTTCTGGCTCCTTGGCCTCAAGAGCTTCTGTCATTTCTCTATGTCCCTTAGACTTTTCTGTCCTGACAGAACCTTGTGTTCCTGTTGAGCCCATCACTTCACTCATACTCAAACTTTCCTCCATCCTTTCCTCTGCCTCCTCGCCAACTCCATCCTGTAAGGGCTCTACTCCATCTTCTCCAGAGATAGCACTACTATTGTTTGGGAATCTCACAGCAAGGACATCAACTTTCTTTGCCTTTCCTGACAGAAGTTGGGCTGGTTTTCCAGGATCTGAATCAAGGGAGAGAATATAGGTTCGAGAAGCAGTAGCCCAAGGCTATAGCTCTGAGAAGAATAAGGGTAGTGTAATAAACCCAATCTAGCTCACTGAGAAGAAATGTCCAGAAGCAGACCCGGGGTACTTGTTTGGAGTATCTTGGTCCAAAACCAACTCTGCTCTGACATGTAAGAGGAACCAATACCCAGGGGACTCTGCAGGGCACACATATAGGCCTGAGGAGGGAAAAGCACCAGTGCCAGTTTTCATCCAAGGCTTAGCTCTGGGCCACGTGCCCCACATACTCACTGTGGTTCTGCAGCCTAGACCCACTGCTCTGTGTCCTATGACTGACAGCCCTCTCAGCATTTTCAGCCTCAGTGTGAGAGAGAAAGGGCAGGGAGTGGTACACACTGGGGGAATGGCCAACCAAGGGCTGGGAGAAGGGCTGAGTGTCCTCCAACACGGTATCCGTTGGCAGGGTGGCAACAGGGGTTCTGAGGCTGTCACCTGGAAATGAAAGGCCAGTTGACACTCTGTTTTCCAGGCCCATCTGCTGCTAACCAGTCACCAGGGCCTGGGCAGCGGACCCCATGAGTCTGCCCCAGGTGGCCTTCAGAAAAAATTACCTAGTACTCTAGACTTATCCTCCTTCCACAGCTCTCTTTGCTTACCTTCCTGCTTCTTAGCCTGGCATTCCCACCCTCCACAGTTTGTCTCACCAAAACTGCTCACCTATGCCTCTACACTTCTCACTCTACTAAGAACCCTCCTCTTAATCTATCTAGTGAACTTGACTTGTTTCCTGGAATCAGGCTGCCTGGTCAGTCCTGACTGGCCAGCTGCTCCTGAACCTGACCTTTATCTATCTCCCAAGAAGCTCCAGCCACCACACCACACCTTTCTTACCCTCAGCCCTGTAGCTTCTCAGGAATATGGGATTCTAGAAGATACTGGGCCCAAGATTGGGACCCCACTAAAACATGGACTTTGGAGAAAGAAAGCAGGAACTCCTCATAGATCTACTAGCAAGCTTGCTCACTGTCCTTGACCTGACAGAGAGAGGAGTAATCCTGGACTGAGGAGTAATCCTGGACTCAGCAGCACCTCCTTCGGGGGGGTGGGGGGTGGGAGAGGGAAATCTCAGCCTTACCTGGAGAAGCCAAGGCCAAAGAAGTATCTCGCAGATCCTGCAAAAATGCACCTACATCTACAGCTCGGCGGATAGGAGGTCTGCGAGCCAAGCCAGGCCTCTGTACTGACTGTGGCTGGAGAGGTGTGGCAAAGTTCAAACTGAGGGAGCTGGTGGGAGGGAGGAGGCACAGAAGAAAGTTAGGTATCTAAGGCCCAATTTTCAAGGGAATTCCCCCATCTGCCCTGGGGCTCTCATCTCTTAGAACAGAGCCATGATGCCAGAAAGCTAAAACTTGCAGGGATCAGTATGGCCAGATTCCATCCCAATCAATACCTCCCTCTCCTAGCCTTTCCACCAACCCCAGGATAGGCAACAGCACCTGGTGAGGGAGGAGGCACTGGCATTCCCACGAGGCTCTGCTAGAGAATTTAAAAAGAAACGATGGTAAGTTACCAGGCTCACGAAAGCCCTCTCTCAGACCTCATCAGCCTCTCTAGAGGGCAAGAGAGGGTGGCCAAAGGTGGTGTTCAGGATCTTACCTTGGGAGAGAGGCAGTCCCTGGTCCATTTCTTGCTGAAACACTGACAATCTCAGCCTCTGCTTCCTCCTGCCAGGAGCCAGAAGACCTAGAGCCAGGGTTGTGGGGGGCTCAAGCTCAGGAAGTTGCAGCTCCAGGCTATAAGGATGGAACTTATCTCAGACAGGCCAGGAAGCCCAACACTGGCTTCTGGGGCCCTCAAGAGACTCCCTTATCAGAACTGCCCAACAGCCCAGTGCAAGGGAAGAATTCACTGTGCACCTGCCCCGACTGCTTTCCTGTCTAGAGGACTGGGCCACTTGCGGTGTCGGCACTGGCTTCACCACAGACTTTGGCGTCATGATGGAAGATTCTGGAGCTGCAGAGACAGCAAGCAAAGGGCAGAGTTGGCAGGGCAGGCTGCACTGAATGAGGGATACCAAGGGACTGGTGTCTAACCCTGATCAGCAAGTTACTCACCAGTTAGAATGATGTTTTTCAGCAGAGTCCGGGGTGTCTGTTCCTCCAGGTTCCCACTGGTATGAACATGGGCCAATCTGCCAATAGACTGGGTAAAAGCCCCAAGGGAGTCAGTCCGTTCCTTTGCCTTGAGATTCCCTCAAGCCCCCTGAAGGCAGCAAGAGCCCTGTAGTGGTCAGTGGGCTGGGCACTTACCCTAGCTCTGTGGGAACCTCGCCTCACATTCATCTTTGTTGGGGTGCTCAGCCTCCTGGAGGAAGGTGTTTCAAGTAGAGCTTTCTGGGCACTGTGTAAAGACCAATAGCTCTAAGAATTAAGTAGGGAGAGGGAACTAGGGGATGCAGAGATGTGCTTTTATCAGGGATTTTGGCCTGAAGCCCTTTTCCCTCAAGGCCAGGGACCCAGAAACCACTTGCCCCTCTCACAGCCTTTGTTCCAAGCTCTGTGTCAACAGTTCTGTGGATGAAGGGAACCTAAGGAATATGGGAAGAAAGAAGGACTATAATGATGCAGCCAGAGGGAGGGGCTGAGGAAAGCTTTACAGAGTAGGGAGAGGGAACTAGGGGATGCAGAGATGTGCTTTTATCAGGGATTTTGGCCTGAAGCCCTTTTCCCTCAAGGCCAGGGACCCAGAAACCACTTGCCCCTCTCACAGCCTTTGTTCCAAGCTCTGTGTCAACAGTTCTGTGGATGAAGGGAACCTAAGGAATATGGGAAGAAAGAAGGACTATAATGATGCAGCCAGAGGGAGGGGCTGAGGAAAGCTTTACAGA
>NW_019154114.1:4801294-4822339 GCF_002288905.1 Enhydra lutris kenyoni
ACTGGCTCTGTTAGAAGTAACAAGAGCAGTTAGAAGAGTATTCATTCCTGGCATTAAAATAACAAGGCGGGACGCCTGGGTGGCTCAGTTGGTTAAGCAGCTGCCTTCGGCTCAGATCATGATCCCAGCGTCCTGGGATCGAGTCCCGCATCGGGCTCCTTGCTCAGCAGGGAGCCTGCTTCTCCCTTTGCCTCTGCCTGCCATTCTGTCTGCCTGCACTCTCTCTCTGACAAAAAAAAAAAAAAAAAAAAAAAAAAATTTTTTAAAAAAAAAAAATAACAAGGCAAGAAGGATATTTAAATATTTGGAAACCTTTTAAGTACTTGCCAGGGTTTCACAGCAACTTCTACATTGGTCACTCCAGCTCTAGTCTTCATTCCAGTCCCTCTCAGATTCCCAAGGCACAACTCCCACCTTATCACTTATAGGTCTAAAACCTACAGTGAGGGGCGCCTGGGTGGCTCAGTGGGTTAAAGCCTCTGCCTTCGGCTCAGGTCATGATCCCAGGGTCCTGGGATTGAGCCCCGCATCAGGCTCTCTGGCTCCGCAGGGAGCCTGCTTCCCCCTCTCTCTCCACCTGCCTCTCTGCCTATGTCTGTGAAATAAATTAAAAAAAAAAAATCTTTTAAAAAAATAAAACCTACAGTGAATAGCGTTCCAGGGGCCTATAAAAGAACTGCACTGGGGCGCCTGGGTGGCTCAGTGGGTTAAGCCTCTACCTTCGGCTCTGCTCATGATCTCAGGTTCCTGGGATCGAGCCCTGCATCCGGCTCTCTGCTCAGCGGGGAGACTGCTTCTCCCCTCCCCGCCCCTGCCTGCCTCTCTGCCTACCTGTGATCTGTCAAATAAATAAATAAAATCTTAAAAAAAAAAAAAAAAAAAAAAAAAACCAAAACTGCACTGCCCCAGTCTGGCAGATGCCAATTTCCACACCCTCTGCACCAAGAGCTCACCATAGCCCTCATCCACTGATAGATACTACCAGGAGGTCAGGCCAAATTCCCTGCTCTCTAGCAAAGCATCTATTTCCTGCCTCCAGAATTCTGCCCAGGCTGTGCTCTCTACCTCCTTTCCCATCTTCCAGCTGGGAGCTACAGGGAAAGAGAACTGAATGTGCAGGGAACGGTGGGGAACATGGAGGAAGCAGTTCAGGGAAGACGCCTGGGAAGGTGTTGCCCAGAGAACAGGACAAAAGGCCAGATTCTGAGCGCCTAGAAGCAAATACCGAAAGACGCGAGCAGAGTTGAGCTCTGTAGTCCCGAGAACTGGCAGCCTCGAGTCTCGCGGGTGGGGACACAAACAGCTAACCCGAACCCGGTAAGTCTCTCCGAGACTCAGTTTCCCTCTCCAAACAGGGTCTGCCCTGGATCCTGCTGAGGTCTGACCCCCTAATCCCTATGGCTGCTCACACGCTCGGGCAGCACCCCGTCGTACCCAACTCTAGCACTCCGGCGTCGCCGCGGGGTGCGCGTATCCGCAGTATCCAGCACGCGCCGCAAGAGCGTGCGCGTCGTAGGCTCGCTGTCGCGGTTGTAGCTCTCCGCCATCGCCTCAGCCATCCGCCTCCCAACCGCTGAGGTAGCCGAGGCCGCCGCCTTCCCGCCGCTGCATTTAAGCCAACTCTCGCGAGGCTGCCGCACGGCCTCACGGGAGTTGCAGTTCTAACCCTATGGCTCAGAGGCGCGAGGAACGTGTTGCGATGGTTGTAACCTGGTTTTGGAGGCACTTTTACTTGGGAGTGCACCTGGACAAACGTGTCAACCCGTCGAAGCCTTGGTTTCTTCATCTGTAAGTTAAGTATGATACAAACCTTATAAGGGGATTGTAGTACTTAAGTGAGATATATATTTTTAAGTGCTTACTTACTTAAGTAATCTCTACACCCAAGGTGGGACTGGAACTCACCACCCCGAGATCAAGAGTCCTTTGCACTACAGACTGCGCCAGCCAGGAGCCCCTGAGTGATATGATGTTTAACTCAATGTATGATATACAGTAAGCTCCATCCTCAGTAAGTAGCAGTCATTAGTATTAGAATGTCTTATTCCTAGCTCCCTCTGGAGTTGAGGCGGGACACCTAGCCCAGGAAAAAAATAATTTTACCCTCAATGTGACCTGGTCAGATTTGCAAATTTGCATTTGCATCTCTGCCTTGGAAGAGATCAGTCTGTGGGCCAAAGACTAGTATGCTACTTGTCATCCAGCAGAAATGTTATGATCTCCAAACATGTGCAATTTGGAGATGAATTTTGGCTTTCAAAAGTTCTGGTAACGCTAAAAACTCTTACCATATTTTCACCAAGACAGCCTCCCCATCTTTTTTAAATTTTCATGGAAACTTAATTAGAACTTGAGTTCTGAGTCTCCCATGGAGTTATCCTTTTGCTCCTAGATCAGGTGCCTATGTGTTTTACATAACTGATTACATTTTATATTTGCTACTTGTTTAAAAAAAAAAAATACTGGGTGCATGAAGTGAGGGAGGGAGGAATGAGAGACTAGCAAGAACCAGACCATGTGGTGTCTCACAGGCTCTGGAAAGGAGTTTGGACATTATTCAAAATGCAATAAACCATTGGAGGGATTTAAGCAGAGGAATCATATATATGGCGTATCATATATATATACACATATATATGTGTGTGTGTGTATATATATATATATATGGCTTATCATATATATATATGTGTGTGTATATATATGTCTATCCATATGAACAACAGATTTTGTAGGGAAGACAAGATTGGAAACAGGGAGGCATGTGACAAGGTTCTACCCATTCTCCTGAGGTGACAAGATTGAGGGTGGGTAGGGCCTTCAGGATGGGAAGAAAGCTATGCATTTTAGATGTTATAAGTGTAAAGGATTAAGTGTAGATTAGAGGTGATTTTCTTTACTGGAAGGTAGAATTTTTTTAAAAGATTTTATTTACTTGAGAGAAAGAAAGCATGAGCTAGGTGAAGGGTAGAGGGAGTAGCAGACTCCACACTGAGCAGAGACCCTGATAGGGCACTCAATCCAGGGACTCAGGGATCGTGACCTGAGGCAAAGGCAAATGCTTAACAAACTGAGCCACCTAGGTGCCCTGGAGGTAGAATTTTACTAAGCATAATCTTCACTGTGTGTACATGAAGAAATGATATAAATTTGATCTCTCATTAATATTTTTTGAGTAAGGTAGGTTTTGAGACAGGTAGGAACAGAACTCTACTGGTAATAGTAGGACGATGAAAATACAAAATAACAGATAACAATGATCTTTTGCTTAATTTTGTCTCTACTGCACACATTTTATAAACATTTAATCATATAACAAAGTGTGTATTCATGTTTTTATTGTTGTATATTCACCTAAATGAATGCACATCTTTCACCATGGACTGCATTCCTAAGTTTGAAGGGGTTCAAGCTGTGGACCTGAGCTGCATAGGCCAAGAGCAGTGCGATGTTTTCTTCTTACGGGTCTGTGAAGCCCATGCCAATAACCACAGAGCACACTGACTGTAAACAGAAAACGCAATGGTGATGTTTGGATGTAGGGACCAAATAATTCACTTCCCATTGTCCTGTACTTTTCCAAAACATTTTAAGTTTGGGATCCTTTTATAATAAAGCACTTTAAAAAAATAACAGTTAACTTGGGGTGTTGTATTTTTTTCTTTCACCAGCTTTTAAGTTGCCAGTCTTTGGCAGCTCTTCCTGCCCACGGGTCCTGTCCCTATGCTTTAATAAACCACCATTTTGCACCAAAGATGTATCAAAAATTCTTTCTTGGTCATCGACTCCGGATCTCACCCCACCGAACCTCACCTATATTCTAGAACTTCATCAATTCCAGGGTCCTGGTATCGAGCCCCGAGCCAGGCTCTCTGCTCAGCGGGAAGCCTGCTTCTCCCTCTTCCTCTGCCTGCCTCTCTGCCTACTTGTGATCTCTGTCAAATAAATAAAATCTTAAAAAAAAAATAAAATAAATTGCTGGTCTTTTTTATTTTTAGTCGAAAAAGAAATAGTATACACTAGGCTTCAATTTCATTCCCATGGTCTGTAATCAGGAGGAAAAAAAATGAGAAGGGAGAGTCTGGAGAAAGGGTGTAGAAAGGCAAGAAGTAGGAGAAAGGGGGAACTCAGCAAAGGAGGACTAGCTTGCAGGTAAATCCCTAGAACAACTGCCTGGCCTTTCCGCTTCATTTTCCACGGCCTCTCCTGCCCTTTAGAACATTTTCTCCATACAAGTGGTGGGGCTGGAGGTATCTTATTACAATACAAATTCTGTCCATCCTCTGGTTCTTCAACAGCTCCCAGTCATCTGCAGAATTAAATCCCAAATTTTTTAACTTAGCCCAGTTTGGTATCTTTCAGCGCTTCAGCTACCCCGCCAGTCCTCTTCCAGGCTTTTTTGGGGGGCCTAGCCTCGTTATTTCCTCAGGGCCAGCTACTCCCCGCTCACTCAAGCTTTTCACCATTTTTTCTTCCTTGGCTTCCGCTTCCCATTTTCTTCTCTGTCCTATTCATTAGTTTGTAGCACTTATTTCTGTGATTAGACATCCATTCGGGTGCATCTATTATCCACAAGTCCGACCCTCATCCTTCCATGTAGTCAGGCCCGGTCGGTTGAGCTTCTTCCTTCAGCAAGGTTCCCAACTCAGTGCACTGTACCCTCCACACAGTAGGCACCTTCTGGTGACTGTGTTTAGGCGAGTATATGAGTCAACTCAAGCAGCAGCTGAATTAGACGAGTCCTCAACGCAGAGAAAGGGGCTCCTGAGGTCTTTCTGGGTACTGAAGCTCAGGTCCCCCACCCAATCTCCGCGGGAATGCCATCAAGTCGCAGCCCCGAGGATTGGGGAAGCGCTTCCGGCGGTCACACAACCTCACCCAAATCCTAGTCCCCCGTAACCCAACCTCTCCCTTAGGCGGCGCTCCAGGCCGCAGTTGCCGAGCTCAGCGCACGGCATTGCGGGAGTTGTAGTTTCCGTAAGCAAAGGCCCAAGGCGCTTGCGCACTACAGAGGCGCGCACCGCGCGACCTCCCTCCCCCCAATCAGGATTCTGGGTCCTTGTGAAGGGCGGTCCAGGCGACAGCGTTCCAACTGAATACGCCTCTATAGTTGGCCGGGGATAAGCCGGGTGGTAAGAATCTGTTCTGCGTGGGCCGTCACGGTGCCCTGGAAAGCGGCCGGAATAATCACGCCCCCGCTCCGGAAGTGAGCAGCTTCTGGCGCGGTGCATTGTGGGGGGCGTAGTCCTCCTTCCCAGGCGGTCCTTCGCGGCGTCCCCGGGGCGGACTCCGGAGCGCAGGCGGGCGGCCGGGCGGGCGGCGCAGCGCGGGCCGGCGGAAAGCGTATTCTGGGCACGGGACGCCGGGCCAGGCCGGCCGCGCCGGGCGGCAGTAGTGGGAGGCCGCCTAAGGCCCCGCACGGCGCCGCCCGTCGAGTGGCGGGCGGCGGCAGACCGACCCGGCCGTCGAAGGGCTCAGGAGGCCGGTGGGCCGGGCCGAGCCGGGCCGCGCGGCGCAGCCATGCCAGGCTTTACGTGCTGCGTGCCCGGCTGCTACAACAACTCGCACCGGGACAAGGCGCTGCACTTCTACACGTTTCCCAAGGACGCTGAACTGCGGCGCCTGTGGCTCAAGAACGTGTCCCGCGCTGGCGTCAGTGGGTGCTTCTCCACCTTCCAGCCCACCACGGGCCACCGACTCTGCAGCGTCCACTTCCAGGGCGGCCGCAAGACCTACACTGTGCGCGTCCCCACCATCTTCCCGCTGCGCGGCGTCAACGAGCGCAAAGTAGCGCGCAGACCCGCTGGGGCTGCAGCCGCCCGCCGCAGGCAGCAACAGCAGCAACAACAACAGCAGCAGCAGCAGCAGCAACAGCAGCAGCAACAACAGCAGCAGCAGCAGCAGCAGCAGCAGCAGGCGTCGCCCTCAGCCTCCACTGCCCAGGCCTCCCAGCTGCAGCCGAACCTGGTGTCTGCCTCTGCTGCTGTGCTTCTCACCCTTCAGGCCGCTGTAGACAGCAGCCAGGCTCCGGGGTCTGTTCCCCCAGCGCCCACCACTCCCACCGGCGAAGACGTAAAACCTATCGACCTGACCGTGCAAGTGGAGTTCGCCGCTGCAGAGGGCGCAGCTGCCGCAGCCGCCGCGTCGGAGCTAGAGGCAGCTACGGCAGGGCTGGAGGCCGCAGAGTGCCCTATGGGCCCCCAGCTGGTGGTGGTGGGGGAAGAGGGCTTCCCTGATACTGGCTCCGACCACTCTTACTCCTTGTCGTCAGGCACCACGGAGGAGGAGCTCCTGCGCAAGCTTAATGAGCAGCGGGACATCCTGGCGCTGATGGAGGTGAAGATGAAGGAGATGAAAGGCAGCATCCGCCACCTGCGTCTCACCGAGGCCAAGCTACGAGAAGAACTCCGTGAGAAGGATCGGCTGCTTGCCATGGCTGTCATCCGAAAGAAGCACGGAATGTGAATGGGTCCGTCCCCCTTCGGCTTGCTGGACTCCTGGACCCCTCTCAGCCTACAGGGACCTTAGGCCGCTGCTGTTGAACTCCCCTATACTCCTGGGGCACTGGTTGACAGTACTGAAGCTTAGGGCAGCTGGACTCTCTTGCTGATGACCTGGCACCCTCTCTTGTTTTCTCCTGAAGCAAGGTCCTGAAGTCTGGGACCTCAGACTCTGCACAGGTGACACCAGCAATTATGACTTTGTCCCCCACTCCCCACCTCACCTCCAGTTTATGTTGCAGGTTCTGCTTAAGCAGAGGCTTCAGAACCACTGACCTTGAAAATTACCCACTCGGGATGCAGGTCGGATGCCCAAGACTATGGGTTTGGGAAGACAACTGCTTGAGGTTGGCCAGCATTGAGACGACTCTTCCGTGTGTAGTGATAAGAGATCCAAGTAACATCAGTTCTCCTTTTAGTGCTTTTCCTTCCCAGGTGCAGCCTGTGATTCTGGCGGGGACTGGCAGATCTGTGCCTCTGCCTATAAGGACCTCCCTCCCTCCCCAGGAGGCCATCTACAAGGGGATCTAGGTGACCTGCTGATGATCCAGCTTGCCAGGGACTTAGGTTTATCCTGTTATGTTTGCTACTGGTTACAAATTCTATTTTCTGTACAATTAGTCAGACTAAAGTTTTCACTGTGTTTGTTTGGCAAAACGAATTAAACAGAAAGTAAGGTTTTAATTTGAGTTTCGCCATTTTATTTTTATAAAGGCTCATTTCAGTATCCTTGAAAGGTGGGGAAATAGACCTCTAAACAAGCCTCTACCTTAGGTCTCAAGGACCAGACTGATCCTAAGACTAGAAATGCTTCAGTGACCATGTTTGTCCATAAAGGGACCCTGAGCACATGGACCCTGGCTCATAACTCACAGAGTTCCTGGCCCAGCTTACTCGGAAACTGCACCGAACAGTCCCAGTTTGCTGTGAGTTAGGAGAAGGAGCAACTGAGAACTAAACCAAATTGTGACTGCTCACTTCTCTGAGGGTTTTGAATTCCTCATGAATTTTCAGCTGCGGTTGAATTTCACTCACCATTTTAGTCCTGGTACAGTGGCACACATGGGCTGGCAGTTACTTAGGATCACAGCTGAAAGTAGCCATGCTTCCTGCACACATAAGAACTCTTGTATAGATACCTTGGCCTTGGTACGTTTTCGTTGTGGAGAAGTTGGGATTTGTGATCCATTGATTCATTTCTTGCCTGTTTCTATGCTTTTAGATAAGGTAGGGGTGAGGTGACATTTTTATCTCTAATAAATTTAGATTTATTAGACTAATAATTTAGCTCAAAGTCAATGGGGGAAAGGCAAGCCTGTAAGTCTAGCCCTATTTACTATGGGTGTTCAGGCACAAATGGACACTTCCTGGGCTCCATAAAACATGACTCCCTTCTCTCTTACTTTAGAAAAAGCCACTTCCCAGGGGGCTTTCCCTGTATCTGTGAACGGAAATAACAAATGTTTCTCTAGTCTCTGCTCTTCTCTTGGCCCCTTGGCACTGACTTGAGAAGTCTCTGGTGGGGAAATGGGGTGGAGTATAGGTTGTACAGGTGCCTGATTGGGGAAGGAATTGGATCTCTGCCTTCCTAGCATTAGTTCTGGCTTATCATAGTAATGTGGTGGAAGCACAGCATTGCCCTTCCAGGCCAGCTAGGACTGAAGCCCTTTGTGAGCAGCCATTGAACCACTCTCCCACGTCCCCACTCTCCACTAGGAGTGAGGGCTTTCTCAGGCTCAGCCTATGCCGTTAAGCGTATCCTAGCTCCTGTTTGTTGAAGGCACACTGTTTCTGCGTTGTCTCACTTGGACCTCTCAGCAGCACTCCTAGGACAGGTGAAGGCCAGGCTCTGGCCAAGACTCTTGGTGTCTGGAGGTTATTTGCATAGTCTATCCAGAGTTTTCCCTTCTAGGGTGTGGGGGAATGACAGAACAAGGGAGGTCCCAGATGCACCACCAAGAGTTCTCACTGGCTAACTAATAAGCATCGAATCAGGCAAAGTAGTGCAGACCTGGTCTTACCAGCCGTCCCCAGCAAGTGAACGTTGTATGTGTGTGTATATTGGTGAAGGTGCAAAACTTACGGAAGAACAGGAATACTGAGATTTCTGGCCAGAAGGGAAAGCATGGAGCTGCCAGGATATTTCCCTTACCTGTGGTCCACCTGGGTTAGCTACAGAGCATTTCCCCAACAGGCCTGACTTAAACACAGGCCTTACTTCGAATGTTTGTAATGCCCAGGAAACGATGGAAATGGGATTATTGACAATCTGGTCGCTTAAATCACGGGGAAAGTTTGGGTGAGCCAGTTCGCTTTTCTTGTTAATAAAAATGAAACTCTTAGCTGCCTTGCCTGCTGTAAAAACAAACAACAAACAAACAAAAAAACCCCAACTTGGAATGTTTTGGAGACCCCAACTGGTACAAGTGTAAGAGTAATCATGTCTCCAGCTGAGTCCGACTTGAGCACTTGAGTCTCCAGCCCAAAGGAAAGCCTCGACTGCTCGAAATCAGGTTTGGGCCTGGTAGGGCGCATGAATGCTGGGACAGCGACACTACGGGTTCCGCCCTGGCTGACTTTAGAGCACCGCTCGGAAGAGTCGAAGGGCCAGAGGTGGGAGGGGTGGCTAGAGGACCAAATGGGAGGAGAGTTCCGGAGCGGAAACAGCCCAGGGGCCCCGGGAGGGGCGGCTGGGCCTGCTTGGGGCCAGGCGGGACTCCCACGGAGGCGGGGCCTGCTTCAAACCACAGCGCAACCTGGGCGGGGCCGGACCAGCTGGGACCTGGAGACAACCAAGCCCTGACCCTTGCCTGGCGCCAACCTCGGGTGTTCCAGAGGCTTCCGCTAGACCACAATTCTCAGGGGCTCGCCCTGGCAGCCTCCCTCCCCGGCTTAGCCTCACCTCCCGCTCTGCGGGCCGTGGCTGGTCCTCGGCGCATAGCACACCGGGAACTGTAGTTTTCTCCTGGCACACTAATGCCAGAAAGGAGCTCTGGGAGACTGCGTTTCCCAGAGTGCAGCGGGGTGGCGAGGGAAGGCAGGGGGGAAGGGACAGTTGGTCGCAGACCGCGCTGGGTTGCCGCTGCCGCCGCTGCCGCCATCGTGCCAGCCCCTCGGGTGAGTGTCGGGGCTAGCGCGCCGGGGCGGGGGCTGGGCCGCTGGAGCCGCGCTCTGGGCCGCTCGGAACCTCCGCTGCCAGTCTCCGGGCGCTCCCCCCCCCCACCGGCGGCCCGAAGCCGCGCGGGGACGGGGCCATGTGTCGCGCGCGGCTCCGCCTCCCGCCGGTCCTCTGAGGCGGCGGCCGGGGGGAACAGAGAGAGACAGCCAGGCGCCTATCCGGCCGTATCGTGTCCATGGCGGGTGCAGCGGACTGCGCGGCGGCCGGGCCTTTTTTTCTCTGGTCCAGACCAACCCAGATGGGGCTCTCCGGGCCCCGCCCCGTCTGGCCTAGCCCGGCCTGCCCGAGTCCCACAAGCTCTGCAGGCAGGCTAGCGGGACGACCCCAGCCCCACGTCCTGCCACCCGCCAGCGAAGGATCCGGGGATGGGCAAGCGCCACCCGGCCCGCTCCGGAGTCAGCATTGGGTAAGGGCGCTTTCCTGCCGCAGCCCGGGATTAGGACTCTCACCCGGTTCCCGAGCATAGACGGGCTAGGATGTAGGTGAACTCTCCCCTGCTTGTCTGCCCGTTGGGAGTGCACAAAACCTAACTCCCACTCTGGAATTGATGCGTGGGTTCCTGCGTGGAGGGCAGGTCAGGGAATCTGGGGCGGGAGGGGGCTTCCACATGGGACTTCACCCCCCGGCAGCCTTGGAGGATCTGGCCTGATGCGATGAGCTGCTCCGGCCTGGTAGGCTCAGACCCCGCCCTTCTACTGGGGACCAGGCCCCAACTGTGGGTAGGTTGGCCGGCCCATTTAGTGGAGGAGGGGAGAAAAGAAGCCACGGAGGTGAGGTTGGATGTGTGAGCCCCCGACATGTTATTAGACCCCAGGGGTAGCTTAATCCTCACATCTGTCCTTCCCAGAGTCATCTGCCCTCCTCCCACAGAGGAGAATGATTCCAGGAGAATGGTGGTGACAGGGTGGGTTTTAGTGGAGGGAAAAGTAGAGGAGAAAGTAGAATCCAGTCCTGAAGACCATGAGCCCAGTGCCAAACGAGAGACTGGATTGGAAGCTACATCAATGGTGTGCACATTTGGGCTGTGGGGCTCAGATTCAGACTCTGTGGGGCCCTCCTGAAGCTTGGGTGGGAGAACTAGAGCTGAGAGCTGTAGAAAGTCAGACTCCCCTCACTTGCTCACTTCCTGCTAGCTGGAGTAACCTGTGTACAGGCAGGAGGCTGCTTGAGCCTTGGGAAGTTGCCTTCAGTGATTATTCCAGCTACCCCTGTGAGTCCTGAGAGAAGTATCTAGCCTTAAAATAGTCTTCTGATGGGCTTTATAAAGGCATTTCTGATTGACCGATGATGTATTAAGGGACCAGTCCAGAGAGAACCTTGGGATTTGGGGAAGAAACAGCTTGTGGAGCCTTGATTTCTCTGACCCAGTATAGCTTCTGAGCCATAATTCTTGCAAAGATTAACACAGCAGCTAGAACTCTGCAGGCCTGGCCTCAGCACCAAGCAGGTCTCCTAGGAAAGTTGGGTTAGGCCCATGAGGCAGAAAGCCGCCACCCCTGGACTTTTTTTTCCTTGAGTATTTCCCCAGGTGATGTTTTTCTGGTCTTCGGGCTCTAGCCTTTGGAAATTTTCTTTTTCCTGCTTTGGTCATTCTCTCTGGTTAAGGAGGACAGGCAAAGATCTGTCCAGACCTCCTAACCAGCACTTCCCTTCTCTCTAACCTCAAAACCTCCTGTCCACCTCCTGGCCAGTAAGCACATGGAAGTCAGGTTCATTCAGCAGGCTTGGAAGGGTCTGGTTTGCTAGTGCAAATGGGCAACAAGGAAGGACTGCCCGCAGAACATACACAGGATCCCTGTGATAGAATCTCTTAGTACTAGAAGCAGTTGTTTAAGGATCCTCTCTAGATTGTCAGGATTGGTTCTGTCTAGGACACAGGTTTCAGGTGAGCTAGACTTATTTCTGTGGATTAGTTTGCATATTCTACGGCCTTAGGTGACTTGATGACAATGGTTTCCTTCAAGGTCAAAAAGATACTTTTCCTTCTTGATACTGTTCCTTCACCGCTGGCAGCAGCATCGAGAGTAGGAGGAATTCTGGTCTCTTCCTCTCATTCCAACCCTAGAAGTTTTCTATAACTTCTGTGTCTGGGCTTAGCTAGCCATTGGTTGGCATCCTGACCCCCAGAAGTCCTTGACCTTTCTGGAACTTGGCAGGCCATCTGTATCTCAGAGATAAGAGGAGAGTCCTGAGGTTCTTCAGAATCCATCTGCATCTTCTATTCGGGTAGGCTGACTTAGAAGTGGGGCCTGGCATGGGGGAGTCAAAATGTGGCTGTATAAGCATGGCAGGGTGTGAGGGTGCCTGCGTTCTCTGCTCAAAACTAGGACCTTTAGTGACATGGAGTGTACTTCTCCTCTTCAAGCCACATCTCACTTTATTCTGCTGTCTTTGCAGTTGGTGGGTTGGGGTGGCATGAGTGGTTTAAGAATGACCAGAATTCTCAAATTATAGAATTGCAAAGCACTTGTATAAAAGAAATTCTGGGCTTCCCTTACTGGGGCATTAGTATCTTAATAGGAATTTTTTTTTTCTTTTCCTTTCTCACCGATGATTAGTATTATTCAGCAACCATTCTTTGGGCCTTTTGTGTGTTAGGCTCTGGGCTGAGGCTGAAGGTAGAAAAATGAATCCTACCCAGTCCTGGTGCTGGGGAAAGGAGTAATGTTGTTACGTGCTTAGGGCTGAGTTGAAGGGACCTACAGGGGCTCTTGGTCCTGTGCAGAAGAGGGGGCTTTGCATTGATTAGAGCACTGAAGAAGAAAGGTTGTTAGCGATCCTTTAAAAATCTTTAAAAAAAGAAAAAAGTTGAGCAGGATTTCTAATGGACTTGGGTTGAGTTGAACCTCCTCATGGAGATTTTTGGCTTTTCAGGGTTTTTTTAATTTAATTTTTTCTTTTTTTTTAAGATTTTATTTTGTTTTGTTTTAAAGATTTTATTTATTTATTTATTTGACAGAGAAAGAGAGAAGAAGCATGGGGAGCCTCAGAGGGAAAGATAAAAGCAGGCTCCCTGCTGAGTAGGGAGCCCCATTCAGGACTTGATTCCAGAACCCTGAGGTCATGACATGAGCCAAAGGCAGATGCTTAACCAAATGAGCCACTCACATGTCCCTAAAGGAATTTTTATATGTTAAAGTAGACTTACAGGATCCTGGGGGTCGGGCTAAGATTGCTTTTTGTGCTCAGCAGAGTATTAATATTAAGTCCTTATATGTTGCTGGTATCTACTATGTGCCAGCTCCCTAAGCCCTGAGACTAGAGAGGGGACTATCCCAGAGGAGGAGAACCTCCCCCTCATGAGGCAGGTGTATTTGATGTGCCTGGGAACTTCAGTAGACTGGGAAAATTATGGAATGATTTTTTTCTTTAAGCCTTGCATACTTCATCAGAGCCCCTGGGTCTTACCAGGGCAGAGACTGCTGCCCCCTGGGAGTGATGTCTGTGTGTAGAGACATTGGTTCCATTGGCAGAGGTGGTTTCAGTCCTAGGTGAATGCAAGTTCTCACTTGGTGTAGTCCTATTTTGATCTGCTGAGCATGCACTCAGGCTTTCTCTCCTGAGAGGTATAGAACTTGCTGATTTCAGAGGGCAAGAAAAAGGCCAAGGCTCCATTCCTCACCGTCTCCTTTGTTACCTCTGTACTTTCTGCTACTTGACATTGGCTCTCAGCTGTTCTAATCCAGGCCATTTTAGTGGACGTTTTAATGCTGGCTATGCTAGTGACCTTGCATCGTCTTGAATTCTTAACCTCTTGGAATTTTGGTTTCCTTGTCTAGAAAATGATGAGACTCATACTAGCTTTACAGCTGTGAGGCTCAAATGAGAGCACACTTGTGACTGTTTGGCTTACAGAGAAGGCGTTCCATTTAGCACCCTCGGGACTCCATGTGCATCCCTTTATTCCTCTGCTCACCTCAGTCTGGGAGTGTCAGGACAGTGTTCGCCAGGCATGGTCGTAGCAGACCACGAGGATGGTCACATAGGAGCTTCAGGCCCAACTGGAGAGCCAAGTCCATATATACCTGATCTGCAATTTCATACCCTGGGGTTTAGTTCATGGATGGGAGCTGTCTAGGATGGGGGCCCAGAGATCTCTGAGTGACGTGGGGAAAGGGAGGCTACTCAGGGACTAAGTACAGAGCAGAAAGACCAGAATGCAGGTCTCAGGTTTCACCAGGGCAGCCCTAAAGCTCTGGATTCCTCCTCTAGGCAGAAGAGAAGGAAAAGCCTCTCAGGGTGCTGGGGGCACCTAGGCCTTGGTTCTGCCCCAGGGAAGTGTTCTGTCACGGCCAGCCATTCAGGCACCAGACCTTGGCTGATTGCTCTCCAGACTTCAGGCGGGAGAGTGATGGACTAGGCAGTTACCAGTCTTCTGTCGGGGCCGCTCTATGATGTGGTATCCTTGCAGGAAGCTGAGGTAACCACCTTTTTTCTAGTTCTTGACCTGGGGCTTCACTTAGGACTTGACTGACTCCTTGTAGCTGGGTCTTGCTCTGTACTCTCAGTTGATTACTCCCAGTATCCCCACAATTACTGGTGGGGAGATAGGGTCAGTGGGTCATACAGTGAGGGAGAGGAGGAGTAGGCTAGACTCCTGACCTTGAGGCTGTGGTTGTGTGCCTGCTGTTGAGCCACAGCTGTGTCTCAGGTGACCAGAGCTTTGCAAATGGGGGGTGGGTGGGCCAAGCCCCACTTGCCACACCCTCAGACAGACAGATGATTGGTGACAAAGGGTTGTTTCCTGATGACTTGGACAGAAGGTCTAGTTGGAGGGGAAGTGGGTCACTTGGCCACTTAAATTCAGCAGGGTTTGTCCAGAAATCACTCCTCCAGAGAAGCAGGGCTGGGCCAGGTACCATGGGAACAGGGCTGCCTAGGTCAGGGAGAGAGATCATAAATGGATACATTAAGTGTGACTATTTCATGCAATGATAAGTGGTAAGAAAACAAAACAAGATGGTGAAATGAGTAGCTGGGCAATTACTCTAGACTGAGTCTGAGTGGTCAGAGAAGGTGTCTGTGAGGAAGTGACATTTGAGCTGACACTATGTGACAAGGAGCCAGATTCTTGAAGATCCAGGGAGAATAGTAATCCAGGTAGAAGGATAGATAGTTGCAAAGCTCTTGGGTGAGAACAGGCTCAGCATGTTCCAGAAACAGGGAAATACCTGACTGTAGAGGAGGGGAGAGAGCAGGTGGCAGGAGATGAGGTTGGACAGCCAGGAGGGCAGGTCACCCTGGGAGCCTTGAAGGCAGGCTAAGTGGTTTAGACTTGTGAGGGAGAATAGAAAGGGAAGTCACTGTGAACATTTGAGGGCCATAGGACGCATGAGGATAACTAACAGCCATGGTTGATGCCGATTTCAGGGATCCCACTAGAAGTTCAGCATGTCTGCTGGCATTCCCTGCGGGCCTTGGTGATGGGTACTCGAAAAAAGACAAGCATGGGTCTTCCTGTGTATCTGTTTGGAGTTTGTGGCATCTTCTACCCTATCATTTCCTGCCCCCATCCCTGCCCCAGGCCTAGCTAGGCTAGGATCTATCTCTGATTTGCTGAGATGGTAGAACTGAGCTGTGACTTTGCGGGTTTGGGAAAACTGTGAGATCATCCCCCATGAAACGCCCATTGTTGAGTTTGGTGTGGAAATCTGCCCCGTGCCTTTGTTTGGAGGCAGAAGCCCTGGTTCAGTCCTATCTTGCCCCTCTCTGAGAAAGTCAAGGTTAGAGGTCAGGGCTTCAGCCTTATTTGCCCAGGAGCACTTCTCTCACCTGCGTGTTTGATCGTGTTTGCTCGTTTTTTATCTCTGCCCTATTGTCTCTGGGGGGGCTTGGCCCGGGAGTCAGCCAGACCTGGTTCCATCTAGTTCCACCATCCATTAGGCTCATGGCCTTGAGTGAGTTAGCTAACCTTTTCTAAGCTTCATTTTGCTTAAGTGTAATGTGGGAGTTGAGTCACAGGGTATTAGGAGCAAATGCTCATAAAGCTCTTAGCACATTTCTGTGTCTGGTACACATTAGGGAAAATCACATGTTATCAGCTGGACACTGCTATTTAAGTTTTGTCACTGGGAAACACCCAAAATTTGAGGATAAAAATTAAAATTTTCTGTTGTCTAATGGGCTCTTCTGGGCAAGAGGTTTTAACCTGGGGTCTATGGCTGAATCTCAGGGAGTGTGAACAACTTGAAATTATTCACAAGGCTGGGTCATCTCTACCATTGTGCAAATTTATTGGGAGAGGGCCACAGTTTTTGAGACATTCTTAGAGGGTCTTTGCACCCACAGAGACCTAAAGGTCAGTGAAGGCTGATGCTCAGTGGGCGAGAGGTCATCAAGGTCATTTCTGCTCCTCGAGGAGCCTGGCCTCAGTCAGCCTGCGGACTGTTGGGGTGAAGCAGGAGATGGCGTGGTCAGCGGCCCTCTTGGAAGAACTGTAGGAGAAGCCGTCATGAAGGTCAGTCCCCAATCTGATGTGAGGCTGCTCTAAGCCTTGGCATTTTTCTTTTCAGACTGTTCTTTCTGCAGTATATGTATTAGAAGCAAGGTCAGGGCTTGCTGGCCATCCTGGGGAGCATCCTCCCAGCCTGACCCAGACCCCTTCCTGTGTTGCATGGGGATGGATAGGGGGCGCATTGCTCCCTACTTCTTTTTCTGGATGCAGGAATACTGCCTCCTAGCCATGAGTTGAAAGCTTGTGGGAAATTTGGAGTCAGAAACGAAATCCTATCGTTTGCTGATCCACTTTCTGTGCTGGTGTGGCAACAACCACACTGGAACCCTCTTAGCCCAGAGCTACAGTGTTTCGGCAGAGGAATGGGCCCTGGCTGTGTTGATAACAGTGTTGCACATGGGGTTGGGGGTCAACATTTAGTCTGGGAGGGAGGACCCAAACAGATGGAGTCTGAACAGTGAACTGAAGGAAGAGCAGGAACTAATCAGGCAGATGTGGGGTGGGAGGACATCCCAGCGGGGGATGCATGGGGTGGGGGTGGGGCAAAAACCAGTAAGCACGCGCACAGAGAGGTCTGGTCATTTGTGTGTGGAGCTGGATGAAGGTAGGAGAGAATGGTAGGGACACAGGGATGGGTGTGGAAGGCCACCTGTGGAGGAGCTTCAGGGTTTAATCCAGAAGTGAGGCTGTTGTAGAAAAGGGATATGGCCAGCTTTGTTGTTTAGAGCTTGGGGACAAAGTTAGCAGGAAGAAAGCCCTGGCTTCAACCAGGGAACCCAGTGTCAGTTGGGCTTGGGGCAAGACAGATTGCTGAACCTCAGTTTTCCTATCTGTAAAGTGGGATCTGACCACGTGGCTGTCATGATTACTACATGGAAATAAACACAACAGGGTCAAACAGGCCAACAGGTTGGTATTGACTTCAGGGACCCTACTTGGAAAAGTCCTCAAACCATATGGTTTTGAAGGTTCCTTTTCACACTTTCTGGGAGCCTGAGCGGTCTCATTCCTTAGAAGAGCTCACTTTGCCCTGTTCTGCCCCATCAGACCAGAGTGCCCTCCTGTCCCTTTAGTCCTCCACCCTCTTCACTCCACCACTACTTCTGCCAGGTAGTTTTCGTATTGACAAGTTATCACACCTTAAGAACAATATTGAAAAAGAAAGAAACACCCCCGCATTTCCTCTACATCACTCTCCTACCACATGGCACCACTTTTCTTGTCTTTGGATCTGCTTTTATTTAGCCTTTTTTCCTGCCACACTTCATCTCCAGCTTCCTGGTTTCCTGCCCTTACCTCTTTTCATATGCCCAGACACTTGCTTATGCTTTTTCTTTCAATCAGCCATGTACTCTTTCTCCAAGACCTCTCTTGAGGGCTACCCCATCTTGGTGAGTGAGCAATGGCCCTCATCCATTCCTCCAGCTTTCCTTTTGCCCCAGAGCTCTTCAGGACTGAGTCAGACATCTTGGGGTAAGATACTGTAGTGCTGGGCCACAGTGAGTGAGCCAAACATAGTGAATACTAGGGTAGAAGGGCTAGAGGTTTGAGATACGGCAGAGAGATTGGGGGGTGGGTATAGCCACAGTCTGACCCCTTGGAAATGTGACCAAGACAGCAGCTGAGACTAGCTGTTGATCCTATGCTTTTCCCACTTGTTAATTTGTTTCTTGGCAGAGGATAAACTGGGACACACCTTGTGTTCCTGTGTAGCAGGCGTGGCCAGGTCCAGGCTTTCTCTTCTACTTGTTTTAGACTTTCCTGGACATTTCTTAGTCATCCCAGCACTGAGCTCCTATTTTTAGTGCCACCACCTCCTATGGGACCTAAAATAAAGTTGGCTCATCTTCCTGGCCCCTCATTGGCTGGAGTTTTGGTCATAGGCTAGGAAATTGGCTAGATTGGGAATAAGCCACTGCCCCCGTACACTATCCATCCCAGCTGGCTCCTCTGGCGTTGGGTGAGGTCATAGGGACTGGAACGAACTAGCAGGTTCCCTTAGTGAGGCTTTGCAACCACTGGCAACATCAGGGCTCCATCCCCTTGGAGTGGAGGAAGGTGAGGCCCTTCTTACGGCAGTTACTTCGATCAGATTCCACCACAGTTAATCGTCATCTGGCAGGGTCGAACCCAGCTCCTCACCTCTTTGGTTTAGAGTCCTGTTACCAGGAGATGGGGAGATAGTCCCAACTCTAGAACAATGGACAAGTCTGGTATCATGGGATTCTTCAGTGAGATGTGGCCTTCCTATGCCAGGCTAACAAAGCCAGAGTGCCTCTCATCTGGGGCTTGAGTTTGCCATCTAGCACCCTCAGAGCTGTGATGTTTGTAGCTATGAGGAGGTCTCCCTTCCTCCTTTAGAGACCAGAGAGGAGCAGCCCCTTCCAGCAGAGACAGTGCTGGGATGAGGAGTATGAAGAGATGACATGTTTCCTCCTACAGCCTCCATTTCCGCTCCCAACACCCCTCTGATCTTTTGAACTCAGAGCCACAGCTCTGAAGTGGGTAGGGATAACTCTCTGTCCATGAAGATAGGAAGAGATTTACCCATGCTCAAAGAAGCAAACTGCTCCCAAGACGAAAATGGAGGGTCACTTGCTGTTTTGTTGCAAGTGGGGCGTTGAGGAGCCATCTCCGCCTCTTTCACTGGGTCTTCCTCCACCTGCCAGTACAGCCCTGGGGTGGTGCTGATGGGACTGAGGACTGCAAACAGAAGACACTCCACACAGAGACATCTAGTTTCTGACCTGCAAAGTGGGAAGAATGACAGTAACTCTGGCCTTGAAGGTTGTTGAGAAGATCAAATGAAAAGATGTGGGAGAGCGATGTGGTTAGCTTCCCCTTAAAAGCCAGGCGCCTCCCGGTCCCACTCCCCCCACCCCTGCCATTAGGCATTGAAGGGCTTGCTCTGACTTTTCTTTGTCTTGGCTCCACCCTCAGCTCCCATCCTATATGCTTCATATCCGCATCACCTCTTTGTTTCATCATCCAGAGCTCCTCAGAGGAGGGGCTGAGTGTGGTCCACCTCTGGGCTCCCTGCGCTGGTCTGTGTTGGGAGGGGTCTCCTACCAGTTCGCCAGGGCTTCTCTGTTTCTTGGGAATACAGACCTCAGCAAAGGACTTTCTGCTCAAGGAGGGCAGGAGGGGTGGGGGTCAGTGAGGAAATAGCAACTGGCCAGCTCCCGCTCCCTTGGTACCAACACTTCCCGCTCTGTCTCGCTGGTCTTGCAGGTCTCAACGAGGCCGGGTGACGCTCCAGAATGGGAGACAAGCCAATTTGGGAGCAGATTGGATCCAGCTTCATTCAACATTACTACCAGTTATTTGATAACGACAGAACCCAACTAGGCGCAATTTATGTAAGTCTTCAGCTCTAGGGCCTGAATGGGACTCCACGGGATCAATTCAGATATTGGGCTAGCCTATCCAGTTCACACATTCTAGCAGCCCTCACTGGATTCGGCTATACCTTTCTATTTGAGTTTCTGTCCATGGGATAGGGGGCCTGAGGCCTAGCCCAACTACCCGGTCTGCACATTCCTTTCTGTCATCTTCCGTAAGAGTAAGGGTCCAAGTATCCTTGGCAGGGTGTTCAGGGCTTGCCATTCCATGGTCCCGGGAATGCCTCTGGTTCCAGATTGGACAGCAGCAGGCAGATGCGAGGGCTCATGGTGCTCTCTGGAGGCGGCAGCTATGAGCATCATAAGTGCAGAGCTGTCTCCTGGAGGCCCTAAGTCTAGTTTCCTATGCTCATGGTAAACAAATGAGGTTATCCTGGGGAGGCTGGTGTGTCTTTTTTTTTTTTTTTTTAAGATTTTATTTATTTATTTCAGAGAGACGTCACGAGTCGGGGTGGGGAGCAGCAGAGGGAGAGGAAGAAGCAGACTTCTCACTGATCAGGGAGCCTGACTCAGAGCTCGATCCTAGGACCCCAAGATTGTGACCTGAGCTGAAGGCAGACACTTAACTGACTGAGCTACCTAGGGGGCTGAGGGAGGCTCATGTGTCTTTCAAGAAACCCTTCTAGGCAGGCATTGTTTGGTGCTATTTTAATGATGTTCGTATACACCAAGCACTATTTGTATCTGACCTGCCAAGACTCAGTCACAGAAGTGTTATGGATCGGGCCATGCCTAGCAGGTCTGCGCAGAATGGAAGTGATAGGAGTCATCTAGGATGGCCTCAGAGCCTGACTGTGGGTAAAGCACTCCGTATCTCTCTAGAAAGTGAGGGTCACCTGTGAAAAAAAAAAAGGATTTTACCAGTGGAAGGTCAAATTCAGCACATGTATTATTTGGTTGTCATTGTAGATAGAGAATTTTTAAAACTTGAACTGACCTGACCCTGGGATCCTGACATTTCTGCCTCAATGCTTCTCAAAATCAATTAAAGCAGTCCTGACCCAGAGAAGAGAGTCAGCAAAGTCCTAAAGGAGTGCTTTATCTTTGTTCTTTCCTTTTTTTTTTTTTTTTTTTTAAGATTTTATTTATTTGACAGAGAGATAGAGTACAGGGGAAGTAGCAGGCAGAGGGAGAGGGAGAAGCAGGCTTCCTGCTGAGGAGGGAGCCCGATGCTGGGCTTGATCCCAGGACTCTGAGGTTATGACCTGAACTGAAGGCACATACTTAACTGAGTGAACCACCTAGGTGCCCTTATCTGTGTCATTTCATATAATCCTCAGCACGTGTCCCCTTTAAAGATCAGGAAATGGGTGCCTGGGTAACTCATTCAGTTAAGCGTCTTCCTTTGGCTTGGGTCCTGATCTTGGCATCCTGGGATTGAGCCCCGCATTGGTCTCCCTGTTCAATGGGGAGTCTGCTTCTCCCCCTCCCTATACCCCTCCCCGCAGTCCCACTTGTGTGCTCTGTCTCTCTTTCAAATAAATAAAATCTTTAAAAATATATAAATAGGGGGGG
>NW_019154114.1:4822439-4854824 GCF_002288905.1 Enhydra lutris kenyoni
TATATATATATATATATATATATATATATATATATATATATATATAAAAATAGGAGTGCCTAGGTGGCTCGGTTTTTAAGAGTCTGTCTTCGACTCAGATCATGATCCCAGGGTCCTGGATTCGAGCCCCACATTGGGCTCCCTCCTCAGCGGGAAGCCTGCTTTTCCTTCTCCCACTCCCCCTGCTTGTGTTCCTCTCTTGCTGTGTCTCTCTGACAAAAAAATAAAATCTTTAAAAAAAAATTTATATAAAATCAGGAAACAGACTCAGAAAAATAAGTGGCTTGCCAAATGTTATAGCTGGTAAGTGGCAGAGGCACTTTTGAGTTCTGCCCCTGAAAGCTGTGGCAGGGGAGATCTGGAGGGAAGGGGAGAAAGCTAATGGATTGCATGTTGATGGAAGGGAGGGTCCCAGGCTAGGCCTTGGGAGGCCTTGTCAGCTTCCGTCCTTCCCTGATCCTATGGATGTCCCCATGGGAATGGCCTCAGTAGAACTTAGCCTAAGCTCTAGAGATGGTGATGAATATAGGTTGTTTCCTTATTTCTTGTGGGCTTTACTAGGACTGGTGCTGACTGACCACACAGCAGGATGACTTTGGGCTGAGCCTTGGCTCTGTATAGCCAGCCTGGGGCTCAGGCATATCAGAGGCCATATAACTTCTTGAATAAAAACTGGTAACGAGCTTACTAAATACATTTATATTTTCTTAGTGTTTCAGAGCCTGGGCTCTGGGAAGATAGGGAATAATTAAAGAGATTGTTAATAGTGTAAAGTATGGAAGCTACTTTCAGTTCTTTTCTCCACCAATAAGGAAACTGAAGCTTGGACTCATTTTTTCCCAAACAAGGCCCTAACCCCATGTTTTCTGGGTTTCAGATTGACGCATCATGCCTTACGTGGGAAGGACAGCAGTTCCAGGGGAAAGCTGCTATTGTGGAGAAGCTGTCTGTAAGTAAGGGCCAGGGCCGTGCTATAAGCGGCTACTTCCCTGCCCTGCTGGCTGCAGCGCGCTGCGCACTCTTTCTTTTGCAGAGCCTTCCGTTCCAGAAAATCCAGCACAGCATCACGGCACAGGACCATCAGCCCACGCCAGATAGCTGCATCATCAGCATGGTTGTGGGCCAGCTCAAGGCAAGTAGTGCTGCCTCATAATACTGGTGGTAGGGAGGAGTGGGCGGCAGAGAAGAGCCCTGCACCCCAGCCTTCTCTGTGGTGTGACCTGCTTCTCAAGGGACACCCAGAGCATCTAGAGCTGTATAATTCAGTACAATAACAACCTCTAGTCACATTATTAAATTACATTTTAATTTTAATGATAGTTGTTTTTCAAGATTTTTATTTATTCATTTGAGAGAGATACAGAGACAGAGAGAGAGGAGAGCATAAGCAGGGAGAAAGGCAGAGGGAGAGGGAGAAGCAAACTCCCCACCGAGCAGGGAGGCCTGTGTGGGGCTTGATCTGAGGACTCTGGGATCATGACCTGAGCCAAAGGCAGATGCTTAATCATCTGAGCCACCCAGGTGCCCCTTAATGTTAGTTTTATTTCTTATTTTTTTTAAGATTTTATTTATTTATTTGACAGAGATCACAAGTTAGCAGAGAGGCGGGGGGGGGGGGGGGAAGCAGGCTCCCCACTGAGCAGAGAGCCCGATGTGGGGCTTGATCCCAGAACCCTGGGATCATGGCCTGAGTCGAAGGCAGAGGCTTTAACCCACTGAGCCACCCAGGTGCCCCTATATGTTAGTTTTAAAATTATATTAATTAAAATGAAATAAAGTTACAATGGAGTTTCTCAGTTGAACTAGCTATGTTTTAAGTGCTCATAGCCCTTATGGCGGCCTATTGGACAGTGCAGATATAATTCTTTTTTTAAGATTTTATTTATTTATTTGAGAGAGAGAGTGAGAGTATGAGAGGGGAGGAGGTCAGAGGGAGAAGCAGACTCCCCATGGAGCTGGGAGCCCGATGTGGGACTCGATCCTGGGACTCCGGGATCGTGACTTGAGCCGAAGGCAGTCACTTAACCAACTGAGCCACCCAGGTGCCCCCAGTTTGTTTGTTTTTTTAAGATTTACTTATTTGAGAGAATGTGCTCGAGTGGGGGGAGGGGTAGAGGAAGGGAGAGAGAGAGAGAAAGTGGGAAGATACTGAGAACACTCCCCACTGAGTGCAAAACCTGACACGGAGCTTGATCTTACGACTCTCACGACCCATGAGATCACTACCTGAGCAGAAATCATGAGTCAGGTGCTTAACCAGCTGAGCCACCTAGGTTCCCAGACTGTTTGTGTTGTTACAGAAAGTACTGTTGGAGAGTATTGGTCTAGAGCCTTTTTGGAAAAGGGACAAGAGATATAGGAGCAGGGTGGAGCTGTGGTGTCAAGCTGTCGGGCTTCTGTACTGCCCTGAAATGTAGGTAGGCTTTCTGCTGGCAGCTGGCCCTTCAGGGGCCAGCTAGCTGGGTGCTGAGTCGCAGTCACTGTCTTGAGTCCATGCTCCCACTCCCTGAGCTGGCCGCTGGCTCCTCCACCTGCTGAGCAAAGCAGATTCCCAGAACTCCTGCTCCTCTTTGCACTCTTCCTCCCTTCTTCTCAAGACCTGTCCTCTTCAAAGCCTTAAGCTCCTCTGTCCCCCAAGAACTCTCCCAGGAACTCCTACTATTATGCTCCAGCAGACTGAAGCCAGATTCTGAGTTTCCAAAAAAGCCTCTCCTCCTTCCCAAAGCAGGACAAATTGGTTCCCCCTTGACCAGGTCTCAGTCTCCTGGACCTGTGTCACCATGGGGCTCTGAAGGCCTGTATGCCTTCTCCCTATGCTAGGTGGGGCCTTCTGAGTTGAATACAAGGACAGAGAGAGGAGGCCTCTAGGCCTCTGCCGTGGACCCAGTGGGACCTGCCTTCTGGCCTGGACTTTCCTGTCAGTTTTTACTGCCTGCCCAACGTGCCCTGTCCAGAGTTTGTGCTCAAATAGGCCCTTTTGAGTGAAATAGTCTCTCCGGGGGACTCAGTGCCCACTTTCTAAGCTAGGGTCAGTAATTGTTGCCCATTCCTACCTGGCTTCAGGTTAATTCTGGTGTTTTTGTCCAACTCAGAATCCCCAAAAGACTGATTTGCCTTCTTGCTCATGATAACTCTTAGAAAACCCAACAATGTTAGATACTGAGCTGGGTAAGTGGGCTCCTACCCTAACTAGGCTTCATCCCGGTCATCTGCAGTTTGGCTGAAGGTGTTTTGCCTTTCTTTTCTCGTTGCAAATGTTATATATGACGTGACAGGAAACATTGCCTGGTGGCATTGCTTCATTTTTGCCCTGTAGAGGTGTGATTATAGTGTGAACTCACTTTTGAGCCTTTTCTCAGTCACCTGGTCACAGTCAGTAGTGGGCATAGTTTCTCCTAATTGGACTACCTGGCATGGTAATCAGACAGACACTAAGATTGCTTGGTTTTTAGGTACTGTAAGGTCTGTGGTGAGCAGTGCAGGAGTCTCTCAAGTTGATCACTGTGCCTAGACATAGGAGCTCTGAGCTTTGTTGCAGTAGCTCACTGGTGACTTACTGGGTGGTTCAGGTGCGTGCAGCAGCGTGAACTGCCATCTGTGCCCCCTGTGTGCCCAGTATATTATATCAGTTCATGTTCACAAGTATCCCGTGGCTATACTGGAAGTTAAGTCCAAGACACTAGGGTCTGATCCCAAAGTCGGCATTGTTTGTCCTGTTCCCCTACCCCTGAACCACCTTCCTGTTCTTAGGCTCACTAACTGAAGCATTTTCTTTCTCCTCACAGGCTGATGAAGACCCCATCATGGGGTTCCACCAGATGTTCCTCTTAAAGAACATCAACGATGCTTGGGTTTGCACCAATGACATGTTCAGGCTTGCCCTGCACAACTTCGGCTGACCTCCTCCCAGCCAGGCACTCATGCTGTTTCCTCCTCCCTCCTCTTCCTGATACTATTCACACTCCTCCAGATGCTCCAAATATCATACACAAACGAGCAGGGCCGCGGTGGGAGCGGGTGCAGTGCGCGGCTGCTACCGAGGTATTGTGCATGATGTTTGGATGCTAGACAGGAGAAGTTTGTGTTGTACCAGCGCATGCCTTGGAAAGACTTAAGTAATGCAAAAGGTTGTCTTTTTTTTTTTTTTTTTTAATCTACTGACAAGTTGCTCTAGTAACCCAAAGAAGTGAAGGAGAAAGCAGCTGCCTCACCGCCCGATATTGATTTGTTCGGATGTTTCAATGCCTCATGATACAATAAAACCACAAAATTTTCTTAACAGTTTAAATTGTTTTAATTAGTTTAATAGTTGGCTGGGCATCAGTAATCACCTTGCCCCTTTGGCTCTCTCATGTCTCACCTTCCCACCTTCCCACCTTCCCCCCAACTCAGCAATACCTGTGGCAAAGAGAAAACTGCTGAAGCGGCATTCCCAGCTAGCTTCTCTCAGAAGCCCTGTAGGGCAAAATATTCCCCACCTCAGCCCCACTGGCTTGGAAAACCGAGCTGCAGACAGCTCAGGTCCAGCCCGAAGCTTCCTCTGCCCCGGAGCCTCTGCAGTCAGTTCTGACGACTCCTACATTGTGTAGGATCGGGCCTCTGGTAATAGAAATGATCTAGAATCCCCCTGAAAGTGACTCATCAGGTTTAGGTGCTCTGGACTGAGGCCTCAGCAAAACTACCCTATGGTTTTGAGGGAGAGGGTCCTGTTTGATCCCCCGGAATGACCCCCCGGAATGGTCAGGATCACATCCAGGGTGCCCCATAAACCCTAAGCCAAGCAGAGGGCAGCTCAGATTTTGTACCACCTACTTTGGATGTCATTGCCCAGAGGTGAGTGCCCAGAACACCCAGCCTCCATTGCCCACAGAGAAAGGCCCAGTTGGGTTGGAGTATCGACTTAAGAGTTAGTGAAAGTCTGAGTTTGAGGAATTTGTGCTCTGGGATTTCTCACCCCTCAGACCTCTCCAAGGCATCTCTAGGCCTCCTGCTTCCTCCCTCACCATACACACACCTTCATATTGTCTTTAAGTCCCAGGAAATCTTAACTATTGGGGCAGTTTCTGCTTCTCAATTTGGGGAACAGAGGCCTTGCCCATTGCAGAACTAGCCCTTGAGCCCTGAGACCTCTGGTGGTATAAGCCTGGTGGCAAGATAGCAATCAGAAGCTAGAACCAACTCAGGTCTTGGGCTGGTGCCCTCTTAGGGGTTTCAGGATTGGTGAGGGTGCCACAGTTAGGCAGACCACAAATTGAGATTTCAGTGGGACTGATTTAGGATGCTGTGTGTTTGGGGAGTGGGGTTTGTGAGAGAGGTAGATGCCTGGTGCCTCTTAAACCACCCTGTATTCTGCAATACAGCTTCTTCCATGTACCTGTGCCTGAAATTTCTGCAATAAAGAGGTGTTTGTAAACTCTGGTTTCTTTTTCTGTCTGGGGGTGTCAGGCCTGGGTGGGTAGGGATGCTGGGGGACATGAACAATGTGATGTTTGTGGTTTGATCATCTGCCCTTGTAATTCCTGGGCCTGTGATTCCCCTGAGACCTTGGGTTGCCCTGCCCCATTTCCCCAAGGAGAAACCTAGGCTCATACCGATTCAGGTTCTTTGGGAGGGTCTTAGGGACTGTAACCTGGGCGGCTGAGTTGATCTAGTTCCAGGCCCATCAGGAGTCCATGTTTGGGGAATGGACAAAGGATGTCCTGAGGCGAGTAGGGATTTGGGCGGTTCAGTACCTCGATATTTGCTCTGCCTCAGCCCTGAGGAACGCCCGTTGACCGAGGGGTCTGGTGGGGGCGAAGCTTCCGCCCCCAGCCCGGAACCTTTCTTCTCCGCCCTGCGCAGGTTCCGGGGGCCGGCGCTCCGGAGGGCCGGAAGTGGAGGCGGTTGGTGGGGCTGGTGGGTTACAGGGACGCGGCGCGGGCGGCGGTTTGCGGGCTGCGGGTGGACCGAATCGAGTGACCGGTGTCCTGCTGTCTGGCCCCGGCAGGGCTGTGCGCGGCTGCACAGTGCACGGCGGCAGCGAAACGAACGCAGGGCGGACGAGGCGCCCAAGGCGGGGCCCATGGCCTCCTCCTGCGCAAGCATCGACATCGAGGACGCCACGCAGCACCTGCGGGACATCCTCAAGCTGGACCGGCCCGCGGGGGGTGAGCCGGGACAGCGGGGGTGGGCCTTTGGCTGGCGGGCAGAAGGGCGGCGCGGGCCTGGGCCGCCTTCTGAGTCCTCAGGTCCCTCAGGTCCCTCAGGATCCATACTGCATCTTCCTGGCTGGTGAGGTAAGACGAGGGTTGGAGCGGTAAATTCCTGAGCTTGCCCGCCAAGGTTGCAGATCTGTTCTCATCCTGGGGCCGGGCCGTTCTTCCCCGTCCTTCAGCGTCTCTGCTGAAGGTGAGGTTCTTTCTCTGAATCCGCAGGGGCTCCTTCGTGTCCTGGCCCCAAGGTCTGAAGTGTACCTGGGACTAGCTCAGGTTCCTCATCCTTATACCATATAGTTCAGAGGCCTGGTCTGGGCTCTGAATGCTGAGTTTTGGGTCTAGACCTAAGCACTGTGCTGAGGAGCACTGTCACCCTCTGCAACTTGCCCTTCACTCTGGAATATAGACAACAGGCCTGCTGTTCTAAAACTGATTTTCAGGAGGTGGATGACCCACCCCATTTTTGTGTCCTTTCTGGGATTAAACCAAATCACAGACTGCACGGCCCTGATTGGATTAGGCTACAAACATCTGTAAGCCCTGGTTTATTTCCATTCACTTAAACTTTACTTGGGCTTGCAATGATACCTCAGAGCTGCTCCTGCCTCCAAAGAGCCCCCAGAACATAGAGAACTAATGAGGTTGTAATATAATGCTGTTGTCATTGAGAAAAAGAATATTTTGGTACTGTGATGGAGACCAGGTATGTGAGGTTAGGGCTGGAAAGTGCTTGAGAACACATTTGAGAGAGAAGACAGTGTTTAGGCTAGGTGTTAATAATACAAACAGGTGATTCAGTGTCAGGAATGGCATTCTGCAAAGAAGAAATAGCGTGTGTGAAGGTACCAAAGTTTCCTGACAGGTTTAGGGACCTGTGAAAAGTGGTAGTGGTTGAAAGACTGGTGATGGTGGTGTGGGGTCTGCAGTGGCCACAGCTAAGAATTGGTGTTCTTCAAACCCTGTACTTAAACTTGCTGGGAGACCCATACTATACTAGCTGCTTTTAAAGCAGACACTAGTGCTCACACTGGGTGGGTTTAACTACCCCTTGCCACCTGAGGAAAATCCATCTTCTGCCTGAAACCACTGAGCAGTTCGCCCCAGACCTGGAGTCTGTGGTCCCTTTACTTGTAAGCTTGGCTTGGACCTCTCATGCTCATCAGCCCTGTGCAGACTAGACTACTCAAAGGTTTGGTAGAGTCTGGCATGGCCGGTATTTTGCAGCTTGTTTGTCTGTCCTCATGGTAGCCTGCCCGGGAAGGAGAGTGGCCAGCTTACCCCTGAGCAGCTAAAATGGCTCTGATCCAAATGAAGTGGCTTGGAGGTTTTCCACTTAATTTCTTATATATTGATTGGTACTTAATTGTCCCATTTGCCAAATAGTTCTTGCTTGTCTCCTCTGGAGGCACTGGAGGACCATGTCAGATGCCAGACTGTTTTGTGACCAGAACCTTGCCATGTTTTTCTTTTTTCTTTTTTTTTTTTTAAGATTTATTTGTTTATTTGACAGAGATCACAAGCAGAGAGGCAGGCGGAGAGGAGGGGGGAGCAGGCTCCCTGCTGAGCAGAGAGCCCGATTCAGAGCTCGATCCCAGGACCCTGAATCATGACCTGAGCCGAAGGCAGACACATAACGACTGAGCCACCCAGGCGTCCCTTGCCATGTTTTTCAACGTGGGGCCCTAGTCTCCTTGTCACCTGGGAGCTTTAGGGTGGTGCCTGAGCCTGTGAGGGTGTTTGAAATAGCTAATGGCAAACAAATGAAATGCTGCTTTTCCTGACTACCCATCCTGTCCTAGAGTTTCTCTCCACTTTGTCCAACTCCTTCATTTTCTTTTGAAGTTACCTGCCCAAGGTGACTTCTTCTGAACCACTTCTTTGAGAGGCAGGTTGCTTTCTTTCTTACTCCCACATCTTATCAGTGTCCTTTCATACCTTAAGAGCCCATCTTCCCTTCTCTACCATCTATCATTATCTTGGTTTAGGACCTGGTATATCTTATTTAAATTCTTAACTATCCTACATGCTGCCTTAGAGCAGTCATTCTTTTTTTTTTTTTTTTAAAGACTTGATTTATTTGACAAGTAGAGATCACAAGCAGGCAGAGAGGCAGACAGAGAGAGAGAGGAGGAAACAGGCTCCCTGCTGAGCAGAGAGCCCGATTCAAGGCTCGATCCCATGACCCTAGGATCATGACCTGAGCTGAAGGCAGAGACTTTAACCCACTGAGCCACCCAGGTGCCCTAGAACAGTCATTCTTTTCGCAATAGCAGACTATGTCACCTTCTTGTTTAAAACTGTGTGGCTCTCAGTGCCACAGGGAGAATTTAAGCACCCAAGCTTCATATCTGAGATCTCTGTGACTTGTTTTCCCTCCCTCTTTCTTACATTTGTGTGTTCCAGCCACACTGGCTCTGATCGACCTCCTTAATGAAGTCTCTACTGACCCTATCCATGCCTTCCCTCAGTACAGAGTCCCTCTGTGCTGATTTGGACGTAAATATTAATTGGCTTTACAGGGTTCTTGATGGCTTTACTCTTCCTTTAGGTAGAAGAGCCACATGCATGTCTTTGGTCCTGGCAGAGATTGTGTTAACCGTCAGTGCTTACGGAACAAGAGATGAACCAAGTGTCCTCCTCCCCACAGACATGGCTCCCTCAGTTGAATGTTCCCAGAGCACCTCATGGTTCTTAAATGAAGTTCTGCAGGAGGAGAGGCCAGTGGGCAGGTGGAACAACCTCATCAGAGTGGACCTTTCTGTCCCCAGGTCCCAGTGCAGAGAGTCAGCGCCCATCTAATGCCTACAATGGGGATCTCAACGGGCTTCTTGTCCCAGACCCCCTCTGCTCAGGTGATAGTACTTCAGCAAACAAGCCTGGTCTCCGTGCCATGCCACCTATTAACCTTCAGGAAAAGCAGGTCATGTGAGTGTCTGGGAAATGGCAGTGGTGGTGTTGGGGTCTTTGGGGTGGTGCACTTAACCACGGCATATTTGTACTAGGATGAGGGGCAAGGACAAACTCAAGAGCGTGGGCTGGATCTGAAGTTTGGGCTTCCATTTTAGCATGGAAGTAGGCCCATTACTGAGGAGGGAGGTGAGAGCAAAGGGAGCTGTGGCTTTGGGGACCAGTGGATCAGGCAGAGTTGAGCATCTGGGACTTGACACCTTCACCAGAGTGTTTGTATTCTCTTCCCCTCCCAACCCTGCCCATTGAGACTTTACGGGAACAGGAGTCAAGCTTGTGCACCCCTCCCCCTAGCTGCCTCACAGGAGATGACAGCTCTACATGCATCGGGATTTTGGCCAAGGAGGTGGAGATTGTGGCCAGCAGTGACTCTAGCATCTCAAGCAAAGCACGGGGCAGCAACAAGGTGGGCACCACGACATTGTGGCATGTATGGTGGATGTGGGCACAGTCAGCCTCTCCCTCCCTTCTCCCATGCGGCCAGTTACTGTGAGGATCACCTTGACAGGTAGTGTGCCTCAGTCTCAGGAAGCCAGGGTTAGCTGCCAGATCTCTGTGGGAATCTGGCCCCAAGAGTTATGACTAGGCTGACACCTGTGGCCTATCCTTTCCCGGGATGCCGGGAACCAACTGGGCCCTGGCAGATCTACCTTAGCCCTCAGCCTGTATGACCTTCTTCACCCTTTGTTCTCAGGTGAAAATCCAGCCTGTGGCCAAGTATGACTGGGAACAGAAATACTACTATGGCAACCTTATTGCTGTGTCCAACTCTTTCTTGGCCTATGCCATTCGGGGTGAGTAGGGGCAGGATTGAGGAGGGAGGTGTTTTGCTCAAAGCCCCAGAGATGCAGATCCAGTGTTGGCCCACTCAGCCCTTAGGGTGTGACAGAAGGCTTGTCTGTTCGCCCCCACCTCTGACAGGCCTTGGGGATCCGAGGGGGAAAACCGAGTTTGAGACTGGTAGTGGCACTGAGGCAGGCAAGGGCAGGGTGTCTCTGCTGCTGCCTGGGCCTGGATAGTTCCTCAGGGCCTCCTTCTCTTCTGATTCCAGCTGCCAACAATGGCTCGGCGATGGTGCGGGTGATCAGTGTCAGCACTTCAGAGCGGACCCTGCTCAAGGGCTTCACAGGCAGTGTGGCTGATTTGGCCTTTGCACACCTCAATTCCTCCCAGCTGGCCTGCCTGGATGAGGCAGGCAACCTGTTCGTGTGGCGCTTGGCTCTGGTTAATGGCAAAATTCAGTATCCTTTCCCTGGGGTGGGATGGGGGACTGTAGAAGGGTGGGTGGGGCAGGGGCTGCCGGACGTTGTCACCACCCGTTTAGCGCTTAACACCATGCTCAGAGAAGAGATCTTGGTCCACATCCAGCAGCCAGAGGGCACGCCACTGAACCACTTCCGCAGGATCATCTGGTGCCCCTTCATCCCAGAGGAGAGTGAGGACTGCTGTGAGGAGGGCAGCCCCACGGTGGCTCTGTTGCATGAGGACCGGGTAAGGGAGCCAGGCATAGGAAGAGAGAAGGGCTCAGAGCAGCCGTGGTGTGGGCAGGGGCTGACCGCTCACCTTGTACCCTCCAGGCTGAGGTGTGGGATCTGGACATGCTCCGCTCCAGCCACAGCTCTTGGCCCGTGCGTGTCAGCCAGATCAAGCAAGGCTTCATCGTGGTAAAAGGCCACAGCACTGTAAGCCTGCCCCTGACTGCTCCCCGCCCCCGCTACCCTCCCCCCTTTGCTCATGCCCCTCATCTCATTCCCGAGCCCCCAGCTGCTCAGGCGGCTTTGCCGGCACTGCCCCGGGAACTCTGAACACAAAGTGAGCCTCAGCTATAGAGTGTACATCTAACCTGCTGCGCCCTGGGGGGCTGGTGTTCTGTGCAGCCCCCCATTTAGGGAGGCTTTCGTACACACGTACACATCCGCTCTGGGCCAGCTCAGGTCACTACCATCCTCACTGGAGAAGGGCTTGCTCCGACCCCAAGTCAGGTGACAAAGCAAGGCTGTTTGGTTTCTTCCCAGTGCCTGAGTGAAGGGGCCCTCTCACCTGATGGGACTGTCCTGGCTACTGCAAGCCATGATGGCTTTGTCAAGTTCTGGCAGATCTACATCGAGGGGCAGGATGAGCCAAGGTACGCAGGGACTGAGGGACCAAGACCCCCCACCCAGGTGAGGGCGAGATCATTCACTCAGGTCCCTCACTGGCCTTCTTCCAGGTGTCTGCATGAGTGGAAGCCTCATGATGGGCGGTCCCTT
This sequence comes from Enhydra lutris kenyoni, assembly GCF_002288905.1. Classification (NCBI taxonomy): domain Eukaryota; kingdom Metazoa; phylum Chordata; class Mammalia; order Carnivora; family Mustelidae; genus Enhydra; species Enhydra lutris. The sequence continues at coordinate 4,833,850 of NW_019154114.1, forward strand.
TCCTGCCTCCTGTTCTGTGACAACCACAAGAAACAGGACCCTGAGTGCGTGAGTGGGCAGGCAGGTGGGTGGTGGACTGGACCTTGGTTCTCCAGTAGGGGGCCCAACCAGTGATTCGATGCCTTGCTGCTTTGCAGAGTCCCTTTCTGGAGGTTCCTCATCACTGGTGCTGACCAGAATCGGGAGCTAAAGATGTGGTGCACGGTGTCCTGGACCTGCCTGCAGACCGTTCGGTAAGCAGAGGCTGGGCAGGGGCAGTAGGGTGACAGATGGGGGTTCTTTCCACTCTCTGTCTCATTAATCCTGCCTCCTGGGCCCCACAGCTTCTCCCCAGATATTTTCAGCTCAGTGAGTGTGCCCCCCAGCCTCAAGGTTTGTCTGGACCTGTCAGCCGAATACCTTATTCTCAGCGATGTGCAACGGAAGGTAGGCTGTGGTGGGGCAACCCAGGCAGAGCTGGCATCGTCAGGGAGGCAAGGGTGTCGGGCCTCTAGCCCCGCCGTGAGTGCCCTGTGTGTACAGGTCCTGTACGTGATGGAGCTGCTACAGAACCAGGAGGAGGGCCGTGCCTGCTTCAGCTCCATCTCTGAGTTCCTGCTCACCCATCCCGTGCTGAGCTTCGGTATCCAGGTTGTGAGTCGCTGCCGACTGCGGCACACTGAGGTGCTGCCTGCCGAGGAGGAGAACGACAGCCTAGGGGCTGGTGAGCTGCTCAGGGTTTAGGAAACATGTTTGTCTGTAGGGAGGTATGGAGGCATAGAGGGCCAGGGCTTAGTTGCCCACACTGTCTTTGTAGATGGGACCCACGGAGCTGGTGCCATGGAGTCTGCAGCCGGTGTGCTCATCAAACTCTTCTGTGTGCATACTAAGTGAGTGCGTCGGGGAATCCTGTCTCTGCCCTGTCTGTACCCCTCCACACCCTACTGATGCTGGCCTCTTTGAGCTCTCCTATTCTTACTCTTCTCCGCCTGCAGGGCACTGCAGGATGTGCAGATCCGTTTCCAGCCGCAGTTGAACCCTGACGTGGTGGCCCCGCTCCCCACCCACACTGCCCATGAGGACTTCGGTGAGTGAGGTGTAAGAGGGAGGCAGCTTAGACTGACCAGGGTCTGAGATCTGACTCAAGTGGCAGCTTTCTCCACAGCATTTGGAGAATCTCGGCCTGAACTGGGCTCTGAGGGCCTGGGGTCATCTACCCAAGGATCCCAGCCTGACCCCCGGCGCATAGTGGAGCTGCCTGCGCCCGCCGACTTCCTCAGTCTGAGCAGTGAGACCAAGCCCAAGCTGATGACGCCTGACGCCTTCATGACACCTAGCACCTCCCTGCAGCAGGTGTGCTGGGGGAGCGGTGTGGGGCTCAGGGCAGGGCGACCAAGGAATCCCCCACCTGTGGGCCATGGCCTCAGTCCCCTGCCTCTCCCCAGATCGCTGTGTCCCCCAGCAGCAGCTCCAGCTCCAGCTCCAGCTCCAGCTCCAGCTCCTCCTCTCTTACAGCTGTGTCTGCCATGAGCAGTACATCAGCTGCGGACCCCTCCTTGCCCAGGTGAAGCGAGGGTCAGAGTTGGGGGAGGGCAGGGGCTGGTGCCAGGTTCTGGCTGCTATACCTCAGCCTTCCTGCCACCAGGCCACCTGAGGAGCTGACCTTGAGCCCCAAGTTGCAGCTGGACGGCAGTCTGACCCTGAGCAGCAGCAGCAGCCTGCAGGCGAGCCCACGCAGCCTCTTGCCCAGCCTGCTCCCAGGTCCGGCTGACAAACTGACTCCCAAAGCACCTGGGCAGGTGTGTGTGTGGGTGTGTATGAAGTGCAGGGTGGCAGGTATGTGGTAGCAGGAAGCTTGGGGGCCCTTTCCTCCCACAGTGCCTGAGGGCTTTCCCTGAGATCATCCCAGCCTCCCCTGGTCCCTGGAGGGCAGCTTCTCAGCCTGTGTCCATCCCCACCTCCTCTCCTCCTGGGTTGTGGGATTTTTGACGTGCATCTCCCTTCTCCACCGTCCCATCCCTGCAGACGGCAGGCCTCATCTGTGCTCCCGCTTCCCCACGTCCCACTGTCTAAGTCCCATCTTTGCTCCACCTCAGGTGCCTGCTGCTGCTTCTGCACTGTCTCTGGAGCTGCAAGAAGTGGAACCCCTGGGGCTACCCCAGGCTTCTCCCAGCCGCACCCGCTCCCCTGATGTTATTTCCTCAGCTTCCACTGCCCTGTCCCAGGACATCCCTGAGATCGCATCCGAGGCCCTGTCCCGTGGTTTTGTCTCTTCTGCTCCTGAGGGTCTTGAACCAGACAGTATGGCCTCAGCTGCCTCAGCACTCCATCTGCTGTCCCCACGGCCCCGGCCAGGGCCCGAGCTTGGCTCCCAGCTTGGCCTGGATGGAGGCCCTGGGGATGGGGATCGGCACAGTACCCCTTCCCTTTTGGAAGCAGCATTGACCCAGGAGGCCACAGCCCCTGACAATCAGGTCTGGCCTACAGCACCAGACATAACTCGTGAGACCTGCAGCAGCCTGGCAGAGAGGTGAGGAACCTGGGAGGGGAGTGGGCGCTGGTGGGAGGTGTTTCAGATAGCATCATCCGCTGTTGAGTTGGCCTGTTCTTCAGTCCCAGGAACGGCCTCCAGGAGAAGCACAAGAGCCTGGCCTTCCACCGACCACCTTATCACCTGCTGCAGCAACATGACAGCCAGGACGCCAGTGCTGAGCAAAGGTAGGTGCCACCCTACGCTGTTCCTCTCGTGAGGGAGGGCTGGTAAGTGGGTCGGTGCTGATTTTTCTCCCTCCCCTTTCTCCAGTGACCATGATGATGAGGTTGCTAGCCTTGCCTCTGCTGCAGGGGGCTTTGGCACCAAAGTTCCCACTCCACGGCTACCGGCCAAGGACTGGAAGACCAAGGGTTCTCCTCGAGCCTCACCTAAGCTTAAGAGAAAGGGCAAGAAAGATGACGGGTACGGGGTGGGGTCCTGTGGCCAGGGAGAGGGGTGGTTCTCCGGCTGCCCTGCCTGACGCAGCCTGAGGTGCTTCTTGTCCATGGCAGGGATTCAGCTGTGGGATCCCGGCTCATGGAGCACCAGGTCAGTGAAGTAACAGCCTTTCTATTTCTGGGACGACTCCTGTGAGGATGGGGAAGAGCTCTGGGCCGTTCCCTGGTCTGGTGTGTGGGAATGTGTGGGTCAGGCATCATCTGACTCGGTGCTCTTGGCAGGTGGCAGACCCTCCTGAGGACTGGCCAGCACTAATTTGGCAACAGCAGAGAGAGTTGGCGGAGCTGCGACACAGCCAAGAAGAGTTGCTGCAGCGTCTTTGCACCCAGCTGGAAGGCCTGCAGAGCGCTGTCACGGGCCACGTAGAACGCGCCCTGGAGTCGAGGCATGAGCAGGAGCGTATCCTTATGGGTCATGGCTCGGTGTGGCATAGGGGTGGGGACAGCAGCAGCATTCTTGGCCCAGGAATGGATGCAGGACCTGCCCCAGGCCTGTTCCTTAGCTGCAGTGCAGAGCGGCGGCTGGAGCGGGCGTTGGCCGAGGGGCAGCAGCGGGGTGGGCAGCTGCAGGAGCAGCTGACACAGCAGCTGTCCCAGGCGCTGTCTTCGGCCGTAGCTGGGCGGCTGGAGCGCAGCATACGGGATGAGATCAAGAAGACAGTGCCCCCGTGTGAGTTTGGCATGGAGACTTCTGGGTGGGCCAGGTGGGAGTGGGGCTTCCTGTCTGTCAGGCTGCCTTTCGTGGCTCCACCTGTTCTTCTTCATCCTGCCCCAGGTGTCTCCAGGAGTCTGGAGCCAGTGGCAGGCCAGCTGAGCAACTCAGTGGCCACCAAGCTCACTGCCGTGGAGGGTAGCATGAAAGAGAATATCTCCAAGCTGCTGAAGTCCAAGGTGCTGTAGGGCCCAAGATGAGGGAGGCTGGTGGTTGGTGGGCCTGGTCGTGTCAGCTTGGGCTTAGCCTTTCAACTCAGCTCTCCCTCTATCCCCAGAACTTGACAGATGCCATTGCCCGAGCAGCTGCAGACACATTACAGGGGCCAATGCAGGCTGCCTACCGTGAAGCCTTTCAGAGTGTGGTGCTGCCGGCGTTTGAGAAGAGCTGCCAGGCCATGTTCCAGCAGATCAATGATAGCTTCCGACTGGGCACGCAAGAGTGTGAGTGGGGTCATATGCCTCAAGGTGGGAGGGGCTGTCCCTCTCTCCCCAGCCAGCCCTCATGCTCCTGTGGTCACCTCTCAGACTTGCAGCAGCTGGAGAGCCACATGAAGAGCCGGAAGGCACGAGAACAGGAGGCACGGGAGCCTGTGTTGGCCCAGCTGCGGGGCCTGGTCAGCACACTGCAGGGTGCCACCGAGCAGATGGCGGCCACCGTGTCTAGCAGCGTTCGGGCTGAGGTGCAGCACCAGCTGCACGTGGCCGTGGGCAGGTGTGTGGGCGGGGTATTGGGCAAGGTGCTGGGTTTGAAAAGCGCCAGACCAGACTTCCTGTCTGTCTCATCTCCCTCACTTCCCTTTGCAGCCTACAGGAGTCCATTTTAGCACAGGTACAGCGCATTGTTAAGGGTGAGGTGAGTGTAGCACTCAAGGAGCAACAGGCTGCCGTCACGTCTAGCATCATGCAGGCCATGCGTTCAGCTGCTGGCACACCCGTCCCTGCCGCCCACCTCGATTGCCAGGCCCAGCAAGCCCATATCCTGCAGCTGCTGCAGCAGGGCCACCTCAATCAGGCCTTCCAGCAGGTATGCCTCCCAGTGGGTCGAGGTAAGGGTCAGGTGTCTTCTGACAGGGCGCACACACCATACTCTACCCGCCAGGCTCTGGGTGCTCCAGCCTCAGCACACTGTTCTTGGTTGCCTTTTTGGCTTCAGACCATTTCCCCTACTTTCCCCTCTGCCTGGACCCTTTCTTTCTACCTAACGCCTGCCTTGCTTCATGACCACCCTTCTCAGGAAACCTTTCCTGGTCCCCCAGAGTAACAACACAGCTCTCTATGACTGTCTCTGGGCCCCTGAGCACACCCCCCCCCCCCGGAGCCCTCAGTACCCTACTCTGGTCATCCACGGCCAGCCAAGCAGGTATTCCCTTCTGACCTTGGCTGTAAACACTGTTCTCTTCCTAGGCCCTGACAGCTGCTGACCTGAACCTGGTGCTGTATGTGTGTGAAACTGTGGACCCAGGGCAGGTTTTTGGGCAGCCACCCTGCCCACTCTCCCAGCCTGTGCTCCTTTCCCTCATCCAGCAGCTGGCCTCTGACCTTGGTACTCGAACTGATCTCAAGCTCAGGTGAGTGGACTCAGGGATCAGGAGGCAGGTTGGGGTGGAGGTGGAGAAGCAGTTCAAACAGAGACTCTTGCCTGACTCTGCTTCCTAATTTTTCTCCCCCTGTCCCTTCTGTGCCCACCCATCTCTGGCTTTGAGGCCCCCCCTTTGTCAGCAGTCCCTCTGGGCCTCGGTGCCACCAGGGGGCGCTCGCATCTGCTGGAGCCCACCTGTTTCTTGTCTTTCTTCCACCACAGCTACCTGGAAGAGGCTGTGATGCACCTGGACCACAGTGACCCCATTACTCGGGACCACATGGGCTCCGTCATGGCCCAGGTGCGCCAGAAGCTCTTCCAGTTCCTTCAGGCTGAGCCACACAACTCACTTGGTAAAGTGGCCCGGCGTCTCAGCCTCATGCTGCACGGCCTTGTAACCCCTAGCCTCCCTTAGCTAAGCCTGCCTTGCTCAGAGTTGGGGAGGCACTGAAGGCCAGCAGACAGGCCTAGGCCAAAGCAGGGTCATGTCTACCCTTTTACCTGCTCAGGCTCCCACCTTGGGGGTGTTTGAGGGGAGAGCACTGGCTGTGGTCTACAGGTTGTGGTAGCCAGCGGGTTTAGGCTGGGCCCAGGGTGGGTACTGTGCCTTCTTGGGTTCTGCCGTGCCTGGAGCATGACCCTCGAGATCGTGACACCACTTGAGTTGCATTTTCCATGTTCCTTTTTACCTCCGATTTGGATCTTTTTGTTTTTGAAAAATATTGAGAAATTCAATTAAATGCTTTTGGAATAAAATGGAGTATGTGTGTGCTTTTGGTATAACTTTGATAGGGGCCTCTGTTCTCTCCCCTCTCTCTTCCCTGTGTTGGAGCTCTGTCTAGACTAAGCCCGGTGCCAGGATACCCACTCTCATCTACATAGCTGCCCTCCCAGATCCCCTCTCCATTTCTGAGACAAGGGCCCTGAGGTCAGCCCTGCAATTTCCTTGTCGCCAGCTCTTCTCTCTGGGGTCCCTCCCCTCCTTTGCCCATCTGAGTACTAGGGCGGGGCTGCCCAGCTGACTTTGGGCCCCGCCCCCAGCTCCCATCCAATCACAGTCCCTTCTTTCGGGGGCTGGGCCGAAGGGCTCTGCTTCCAAGCTGCTAGCTCCAGCACTAGGCTCCCAGCCGCGGATGATGCGGGGATGATGCACGGCTACTGCTCCTGTCACCACCGCCAGCGACTGCCCCGAGCTTCCGGTGTGCTGGGGCTGTTGCGGCTGTTGCTACCGCTCGGTGAGTGCGGGAGTGCTGGATCGGGCTTAGCGCTGTGTGGCACACCCTCTCCCCAGTCTAGGTATAGGGCCTGTGAGAGCTGAGGCCCAGCCTTCCTGGGCCCTGGGAACCAGGCTGGAATGGAGGTGCGACGGCTTCAGGGAGGGGTAATACGTGCCAGTGGCTTCAGGATGCAAAATGGGCATGACCTGACATCTAGTCATGGGGAAAGGACCCCAAAGTTCCACATCGCCCATTCCAGTAAAGGGAGACCTAGGCTCTCGTGGGACCCCTAGTCCAGCCGTGGGGCCCCTGAGGCCCTCTCTTAGGGTCTGATCTGGATCCCGACCCTGCCTCTCCTGCTGTCCCTGGCAGAGAACACCTGTTTGGGTATGGGGGTGGGATGGTCAAGTGAAGTTTGTCCAGCCTGCAGGACAGTTAAGGGAGCCTGTAGCCCTCATCTCCATGTTCTGACTCTTTCACTTGGACCATCCTCACCTCACCTGTGACCCTAGAAGTTCAGAGGAAGAGTCAACCCCTTGGGACAGGACACCTTACCCCCTCTCCACATACCCTGTACGGATTGTGCCTAGGGGGGAGCCAATGCAGGTGGATCCCCAGATGTGCCCGTTGGTTCCCTTGGGTGCCTCTGTTTGACGCTGAGTCACGTCCCCCAAGCACACGCAGGTAAACAAGCCCCTGGGGGCTTGACGGTGAAGGGGGGCGGGGCTGCTCATCCTATCAACCACTCTCCACCCCCACCCCTAGTCCTTGTATCTCCCCTGGCAGCAGCTGCAACGGGCCCAGGGGGCTGTGACACCATATACCAGGGGTTTGCTGAGTGTCTCATCCGCTTGGGGGACGGCATGGGCCTTGGAGGCGAGCTGGACACTGTCTGCAGGTAAGAGCAGGTGTGAAGATGCCTGCCTAACTGTGGGAACCCCCCGCCACCCTGGGGCCTGAACCTTTATTCTTCCCATTACAAAAGCCTCTTTGCCCCACCTAATTACCCTAACCCCAAGCCTTTAACAGGTCTTGGAATGACTTCCACGTCTGTGCCTCCCAAGTCCTGTTGCGCTGCCCAGAGGAGGCTGCTGCTGTGTGGGAGTCACTGCAGCAAGAAGCTCGCCAGGCCCCGCACCCAGATAACTTGCATGTTCTCTGCGGCACCCCTGTGCATATCAGGGAGCATGGCATAGGTCCTGAGACCAACCAGGAGACGCTGCAGGCAAGAGCATCTGCACCCACCCCAGCCCCGACGCCCCCACTGCTGGCGGCTGCTCTGGCGCTCGCCTGCCTTCTGGGGCCTCTGGCCTAGCCAGTCTGGTGGAGTAGCAGCACCCCTGCCTCCTACCCTGCTCTGGTAGCTGCTCTCGGGGCTCTACACAGTGCCCTTGGCTTTCATTAAAGGTATTTATATTTGTACTAAGCTCCTTCCTTTCTTCTGGCCATTGCCAGCCCTGCTTTGTAGGGGCGGAGCCTCCAGAAGCTGATCTCCGGGGATGGATGGGCAGGGCCCATGGCCACCACAGGGGACTCAATCTTTCTACTTAAAGATACTCATTTCCCAGGGCTGGCTGTGCAGAGTTTTCCATCGTGTGCTGGTTCTAGGAGCTATGGTGGTGACCTGAAATCTTCTGGAATGCATAGCCTTCCTCTCTTCTCTTGGGCTGGCATTTCTCCCCAAGTCTGTCCCTCCTATTCTGGCCCCCATGGGCATGTGAGGCGGTGAATTGTACCAGCCCACCCCATCCCCACGTTTGTTCCAGCCTCCATGTTCCTGCCATCTCTGCTAACTATGTCTTAGCCTTCAAGACAGATTAAGTGCTCTGTCCTCTCCCTCTCTGGTGTCCTCGTCTACCTGAGGGGAAGCTGTTCCAGGAGATGGGGAGTCCCTGTTTGGGTCTATGTTCAAGTCCCTAAGGTGACCTGGAGCTGCAGAAACTGGGGTTATGATGAGGGTTCCTCTGGCCTCTCATGTACCCAAGCTTCTCCTTTGAGAAGAGGTATGCAGTGTGATGTCAATAATCCCAGAAGACTTTCTGGAAGCATGGAACGAGTGTGTGATGTGTGAGGAAACCCTCTTCATCCTGGTGGAGAGAGGCAAGAATCCACATGGACAGAATCCTGAGGGAAGGAGGAGTCCTCAGAGAGGGTGAAAAGCTCTCTCAATCAATCCTCTACCACCACCTCTAGGACCTTACTCCAACCCACCACCCCATGACTTGTGTGGGCAGTGCCATGGCCTCACTGACTTCTGCTCTCATCCCCTCTGCTTTATTCTCCTTTTTTTTTTTTTTTTTAATTTAGAACCAATTCCCAAGTTAAAGCTCCTTTGCATTGTCTATGCAGCCCTACCTAAGCCAGCTCTGTCCACAGTTGATTCAGTCCACTCCTGCGACTCCCCTCTGTCTAAGCCTGGATCAGGGATCTACCTACTCAGTCCTTGGCATCAGGGGAGGCTTCAGGGAAGGCATGTTATAGGGAGTGATAAGGGAGGTGAGGATGTGGGACTTAACAGGTGGTGGAGGAGAGATGGGCTGAGTTGGAGAGGACTTTATAAGAGGAGCCCAAAGGAATCAGGGTAGGAACCTAGAGCTTGGGAGACTAGGTTTACACTAAAGCCCATGCTGGGGGACTGCTGCCTCCAGGACTGAATAAGCCTAATTGAACCCTTCCTTGTTTGGCTCCAGGGTGACAGGAGCCTCCAGAGACCTCCATCTTTGTGTATAGCAGCCCTACTTCATCTGTTCTTCCCAAACATCATCCGATTCCAGTTAGCTCAGATACCTCTGTCAACTCTGTCTGCCCAACATTTGCTCCTCTGCTTCATTCACTTTTATCTCCACTTTTATCTCCCAACCAGTCATTACCCATCTTCTCACATGACCTAAAGGAGAAAATTCCTCCCACATCTGCCCCACTCTGACCACCAGAATTTTCCAGAAGGAAAGGCCAGGCTATTATCCCTTTGGGTCTTTTTTTTTTTTTTTTTTTAAGGTTTTATTTATTTGTTCGGCAGAGAGAGAGAGCGGGTGCAAAAGCGGGGAACAGCAGAGGGGAGAAGGAGAAGCAGGCTCTGCTGAACAGGCAGCACGATGTGGGGCTCAATCCCAGGACTCCAGTATCAGACCTGAGCAGAAGGCATGTGCTTAACCAACTGAGCCACCCAGGCGCACCCCCCCACCACACCCTTTTGGGTTTTTGTACATTCATTCTCTGTACTCAGAATACCTTTCCCCATACCCTCCTGGTGAACTCCTTTTCTTGCTCAGTATCACTTCCTTCCTAATCCTGACTCCACACCTGAATCAGAAGCCTCCTACAGGTCCACACAGCTCCCCAGTTGTCTTCTGTCTCAGTACTAATAACACTGGCTTGCTACTATCTCGGTCCAGGTCAAAATTCTCCACTCTGGACTCCCCAGGGGTTCTCTCTATGTCTCTAGCACCCCACTTAGGGCTGGGTATAAAGAGTACACTTGTAGAAGTATGTGGAATCAAAGACAGAATCTCTAAGCCCAGCACAGAAAGTGTTATAGTCAGTAAGAGCTTGGACTGAGAATGACCTCAGCACTGAGAATGCGTCATTTGGGGCAGCCCCCTAACCTAGCTTGGGCATACTTTGGGAAGGATGATGCTGAGAATCCAGACCCGGAAAGTCTTCTCACAGCCCCTCTTGGTGGGTGGCCAGGAGCAGCCTGCTTCTAGGAGCTGGGGCCCAACTCCTTTGGCCAGCCATCCAGGGGATTACCATCCTCCTGCTGTGACCTACTTTACCCTGGTTTTTGCTCCCTAAGTCCCTGCTCTTCCCTGGAATGAGTGACCTGGAGTGTGTGCATGGGGATGGGGACGGAATCTGCTTTCTGGCCAGGGGCTTAAGAGCTTTGTGTGTTTATCCCAGAGCTGGAGGAGAGGGGTGAGCTGATGGCCAGACGGGGCCCTGGACACATCTGCACAGGCCAGAGCATAACGGTGATGGGTCTCACCGTTATGTGTGTCTCACATTTACAGCTCTATGGACATGGAATAGCTTATTGTTCAGGGGAGAGACTGGGGCTGAATGTCCTGAACCCAGTCCCTCTGCATCAACATGCCTCTTATCTCAGGACCCTGTGTTCTTTGCCAGAGTCCAGACAAGCATCTACCAGTAGCAAGGGCCCAATAAATACTTGTTGGATTAATTTGCTGAGTGTCTGTAAAATTGAGGTGTTGTGTGCGAATTTTTTTTTAAAGATTTTATTTATTTATTTGACAGACAGAGATCACAAGCAGGCACAGAGGCAGGCAGAGAGAGAGAGGAGGAAGCAGGCTGCCTGCTGAGCAGAGAGCCTGATGTGTGTGAATTTTTTAAAATGATTTTATTTATTTCTTAGAGAGAGAGCATGAGCAGGGGGAGGGGGAGAAGGAGAAGCAGACTCCCTGCTGAGCAGGGAGCCCAATGTGGGGCTCCATGCTGGGACTCCAGGATCATGAACTGAGCTGAAGGAAGACGCTCAAGCTCAACCAACTGAGCCACCCAGGCGCCCTATTGTGTGTGAATTTCTAAGCCCCACCAACCCTAGAATTCCATATTACTTTTAACCTTCACAACAACTCTGTGGGGTCAGGATTATGATCCCCATAAAACAGAAGAAAAATGAGGCTTAAGGAGGAGAGATGTCTTGCCTAACTAAGGTAACACAGCTGTGAAAGTGTCAGAGCTTGGGCTATGATCCCAGGTTTGTTTGACCCCAAAGTAATGCCCTTAATCAATAGACTTTTGAGAGATTTTTTTTTTCTTTTGGAGTTGGGGGGGAGCAATGATTTTTTTTTTTAAAGATTTTATTTGTTTATTTGACAGAGAGAGATCACAAGTAGACAGAGAGAGAGAGAGAGGGAAGCAGGCTCCCTGCTGAGCAGAGAGCCCGATGCGGGACCCAATCCCAGGACCCTGAGATCATGACCTGAGCCGAAAGCAGCGGCTTAACCCACTGAGCCACCCAGGCGCCCGGGAGCAATGATTTTTAAAGGTGTTTTGTAATTTTTAATTTTCTTAAATTCAGTTAACCAACACACAGTACCTCATTAGTTTCAGATGTAGTATTCAACAATTCATCAGTTACATATAACACCCAGTACTCATCATATCACGTGCCCTCCTTAATGCCCATCACCAGGTTACTCCATTCCCTCCTCATGCCTCCCATCTCCCAAAGGTGTTTTTTTAAATAAAACTTTTTATGAAACTCTGCTATATAAAATATCCTGATGTTTTATTGGTTAATTTATTTTTAGATTTAAAGTATAGCATTATACAGTAAATTAAAGATAATTTCATGTATAAAGTAAATAATAAATATATTTTAAAAGATTTATTTATATATTTATTTATTTGATAGAGATCACAAGTAGGCAGAAAGGCAGAGAGAGAGGGAGAAGCAGACCCCCTGCTGAGCAGAGAGCCCGATGCGGGGCTCGATCCCAGGACTCTGGGATCATGACCCGAGCTGAAGGCAGAGGCTTTAACCCACTGAGCCACCCAGGTGCCCCAATAATAAATATTTTAACAAATGAACAAACAGAAATGAAGTAGATGGAAGGAGGTTACAACGCCCTTATTACCTCCGGCATCTACTCCGCCCCCGCCCGCCCCGCAATCTGGGATTATTGTAAAGTAGTGAGATAATTCTGATCTTCTAGAGAAATCTTAATGGTAACATTTAAAAAAATCTACTTGATTTGCAGTCTCAGAATACACTTACATTTAATAACAACAACAAAAATTAAAACAAAAAACCGTTACTCCGAAGTTAGCCCAGGACTAACGTCACCTTCACTGATCCTCTAGTTAGCCATTTGCAACTCCTCTGTGATGGAGGCCAAATTTAACACGTCCGAGAGCCTCAATTATTTTAACTGCAGTTAAAAAAAACCGATTTGCTAATGAAATTTAAATCAATCCTTTGCGGAGTTCCAGAGGCACTTCCAAAAACTTCTGTTGAAACGCTCTACGTGCCCAACTTTGCACTATAGAGCGTCCTTCTGCTCTAACTAGAAATTTGACACTTTCTCCCTACCTCCGGGGTAGGGAGGTCCTACCCAGCGCCCAAGGTGCAACTGCTTTGACGGTTACTTAAACTCACCGGGAGGAGAGAGTAAGTCCCCGCCCGAAGACGTTGATTGGCAGGCCACGCTCGGAGCGGAGATTAAATTCTTAGCCAGTCTCTGCCCAGGTCCGTCCCCTCCCCGCCCCAAGGGTGGCCTGGGTTTGTTTTGGCGTAAAACGCGCGCACTGATGACGTCAGGACGCTGACGCCTGAGGATGGCGGCGGCGGCGGTAACGGCGGCGGCGACCCTATCCGAGGTCTGGAGAGGGTCAGCACAGCCGCCGAGACGCCGAAGACCCCGCCGTCCGCGCGAGGTGAGGCGGCCCGGCCCAGGGCGACGGCCCGACGGGCGGGAGGGGCTGACGACCTGCGGCCACGGTCGCTTCCTGGCGCCCTGGGCCTATTCCTGGCCCGTCTGGAGCCCTCGGCCGGAGTCCGGTGTGCCGGGGCCTATGAGACTGGGGAGCAGGCCAGGCGATGGCTGCTCGGGATCCCTGGTATTCGAGGCTGGACGGGCCTCGAAGCATTCTGCTGTGCTGGGTAGCCCGTCTCTGGGGCCGCGTGGGCCTCGTGGACGTGGTGGGCTTACCTGCCTGCTGTTCAGCTAGCTTGCGTTGGTCAGGGTGAACTAAGCAGGTTGTCCTCACTGCCTTCTCGTGTCCGGCACCTACTTCACACCCCTCCTTTGCGACTGAATGCTAGCAGTTGTCGGGGCAGCTGGTTGCTTTCCTTTTCAGGCTGGGAAAAAGGCTTGAGCCTAGCCGGGTTGCCTGCTCCGCAAGCCATCGGCCTTCAGCTTGTAAGGGGAAGCCAGTTCCCCACGCTCTCTCCCTCTCCACGAAGCTGCTGAAGTTAAAATTCCCACCTGAAAATTTGAATTAAGTCCTTCACTACCTGAAACTGGATCCCTGGTGCCTACAGGATGAAGTCCAAGCTTCATAGCAAGGCGTTGGGGGCTTCTCATAATTTGGTAGAGGCCTAACCTGGAAGTCAACACCAGGGCACTTCTGCCTTCTGTTTACAGTTTGTTGTTAGGGCATGTGAGCCCGCTGTGCTCAGTGTTTTGATACCCTTGTACTTTAGATATGCATTTTGTAATAGTCTTCTTTACCCCCACCCCAGTCACCAGAATGGAAAATTTACATGTGTCCTTTAAAATCCACCTTAGATTTCATTTTCTTTTCCAGGGAAAACCTTCCCTTGCTTCACATGTAACCATGGCTCCTCTGTACTTTTATTCATGTGATTCCTGTTGAGTATGTCCTGTTGCGTCATGCGATGGTGGGTCTGGGTCTCCTGTTTGCATCTGAGTGTCTGGCTTTGTGCCCGGCGTAGGAGCTGAATGGACTGGGATAGTTTGCTGGTTTAAGACTAGGAACAGATTCACTATATTATTGAGCCCCTATCAGGGGCCAGGATCTGACATGAGGACAGCAAATGTGTATCTCCTGTTGGCACATGCATACATATTCATGTGGTAGGTGGGGCAGTCTTGTCAACTTTGATGGTCTAAAATCTCTTGGGGTCATATTTCAAGATACAGATTCAAGAATCTCACTCTCTGATATTTGGGTTCAGAAGATCTGGAATCTGCTAGGAATCTGTATTTTGAAAAAAACACCTCAGTTGACTTTTACTCTGCTCCCTGGTTGAACATCTTGGTCATTGCACTAGACATCTGTTGTGTCTTCTATGTCCAGTGGGAAGGGCTGGCTGTGCCATGTAGTCTCATTGCCCATACTTGGGAAGGCAGTATGATTTGCTGGTTAGTAGTATGGGCTTTGGAGTCAGAAAGACTTAGATTCAGTTCTTGTTTGTGAGATTTTGAGGTCCTTTGAGTCCTATTTTGCTCATTCCAGAATAGCAGTAATCAGGCCTACTGTGTGTGGTTGCACAGAGGAGTGACAGTACATACAAGATGCTTAATGCAGTTGGAACTCAGGAAATGGAAGCCACTGTTACTAGTAATGACTGTTTTTCCCAGAGTGTGTCCCTTGTGAAAAGGAGATCTGAGGAAGCCTGTTTCCTGTCCAGACTGAACCTCATGTAGAAAGCTGCCTTATATGACTTCCTCAAGGTGATTTCTGCATATCAAGGAAAGCTCTGACAAAACTGTGCTTCTCCTCAGGGTAGTTGCACTTGGTCATTCCCCTAGAAGATGTTTGGAATGCTGACTCACTAGAGGGTGGGTTTGCCACATAAGCACTTTGTCCCCGTTTAATTGAAATTCCTGTGCTTGTTAAGTTGTATAAATGAGCTAGAGAAAGTGCAGCTCTCAGGAAACCTCTTGGCCTCTGACACTGAGCTAGAGTTGGATCTAGAACCTGGAATGGAGTACCCCTGCTGATCCTACTTTCCAAGGAATCTGTAATACATACTGGGGATCTCTGTCAGTCACAATTTGTAGTTAAATAAATAAGACTTTGGTTTGGCCTTCTGTCTTACGTTATAGGTGTTAGTGTGTTATGTGGGCAGCTTTATCCTCTTGAGAGCTTCCCGACTGTGTGATATGAATGGGCACTGGTGTGCCAAAGTACTGAAGCCTTAAGCTTCCAGATAGCCCAGAACAGCTGTCCCTTTCAACCCCAGGGTGCACAAAGAAAAATTTGAGAAGTACAGCCCTGGAGAAACGGAAGCAATTCTGCTTATCAAGAACTAGAGAGAGACTTATTTATTTGAACTCCTTTTCCTTCCAAGAATCTTACTCAGTGACTATTAAGTGGATTTGTGTTGGCTAGGTCATCCCTGAGCTAATTCTTGGGACAGCCTTCTGTTGCCATGGTGTCCGATATGATGCTAAAGTAGAAAAATGTGTTTTCATTTTGGCGGGGCAGGGGAGGGTGGAATTATCTCAGACTGCCAGTCTTGAAGTGGCCTCACGGGGCATCATAAGAGAGACTCTTGGTGTGGAACCATTTGTGCATAAGTTCCTTGAGAGCAGAGATTGCGGCAGGCTTCTTTTTGTCTGTCACAGCTCCTGGCTGAGTTCCTGGCCCACAGCAGGAGCTCAGTAAATATTTGTGGGTTGAACCTTGGGATTTTGGAAGGAGAACCCAGGTACATTGCCAGAGTCTGTATTTCTGATGATGGGATGGTCAGTGGGTGGGATGTCTTAGATGGAGCTGGGGCCATGATGAAATGAGGACAAAGCAAACTTTTGAACTTTTTTGCTTTTCTCAGCCCTAAGGCTGGAGTCTCTGCCCACCAGTTATTACCATGTAAAGCTTGGTACCTAGCTGGAGTCCTTGAGAAGTAGTGTCCTGAGTTACTTTATGATAAGAAGTCATAACAATTTTTATTACAAAGTAATATTTAAAGTTAGGAGGTGCCTGGGTGGCTCAGTCATTAAGCGACTGCCTTCAACTCAGATTATAACCCCAGGGTCCTGCAATCCAGCCCCGCATCAGGCTCCCTATTAGGGCGAGAAGCCTGCTTCTCCCTCTCCCACTTACCCCCCTGCTCGTGTTCCCTCTCTCGCTGTCTCTCTCTCTCTGTCAAATAATAAATAAAATCTTTAAAAAAAAAATACTTAGCATTGGGGCACCTGGGTGGCTCAGTGGGTTAAAGCCTCTGCCTTCGGCTCAGGTTATGATCCCAGGGTCCTGGGATCAAGCCCCACATCGGGCTCTCAGCTCAGCAGGGAGCCTGCTTCCCCCTCTCTCTTTGCCTGCCTCTCTGCCTACTTGTGATCTCTGTCTGTCAAATAAATAAATAAAATCTTAAAAAAAAATACTTAGCGTTAAAACATAGGAGTGAATGATGCACAGTGTCTTTAGACACAAACACTAATAATTTGGTATGTATTCTGACCCTTTTAAAAATTCATATAATAGTCTCTATGTTTCGGGACACCTGAGTGGCTCAGTGGGTTAAGCCTCTGCCTTCGGCTCAGGTCATGATCTCAGGGTCCTGGGATCCAGTCCCGCGTCGGGCTCTCTGCTCAGCAGGGAGCCTGCTTCCTCCCCTCTCTCTGCCTGCCTCTCTGCCTACTTGTGATCTCCCTCTCTCTGTCAAATAAATTAAAAAATAATAATAAAATAAAATAAAAATAAAATCTTTAAAATAGTCTCTATGTTTCTACAGTATGTATTTTTGTTAAGTTTAAAAATGTAATATATGGTATGGTAATGATTTAAAAAAATAGCAACAGCACAGGAATATATAAAATGAAAAGTGAAAGTCAGTCTTCAGTCTTCCTTCCTTCCTTTTTCTTTCTGTCTTTTCCCTTTCCAGGATATTTTTCCACATATATGTCTATCTTTTTTTAAACCCTTCATTGGACGTATGGTTCGGCTACTATTTCAACTACTTATTACATCGTGGATTGGGTCCTGGCACGAAGCCATTCAATAAAATTGACTGGTATCTTTCTTTGTCAGTATATATGGATTTACTTCATTCATTTCAATAGCTTCAGAGTGTTCCATTATATGAATGGATCTTAATTTATGTAATTATTCCCTTACTAATGGATATTTGGGTAATTTCCATTTTTTCATTATTATAAAGAACATTGCCATGAACTTGCTTGTACAAATATATCTTTGCATACTCATGGAAATGGTTTTATAGAATTATGTCTGAAAATGGAATTGCTAGATGCAGGGTCTGTTTCTCTGCTTCAGAAAGCAGACTCACATAGCTCCCTCTAAGGTCACTGAGGTCCTTGTTTGGGAGTTTTCATGTAAAGTGACAAGCTCTTTTGCCTGGTGTCTCTGCTTGCCTCATGCTGGTTAGAAGTGCTGTTCAGCAGTACTTATTTCTGGGATTACTGGGAGATTACTGCCTACTTCATTTTGATAGGTACTTTCAAAACAGGAGAGCATGATTCAGAGATCTTTGCAGGTGAAAGGTTGCAAAGCTCCTCTGTGGAGAATAATCTTAGGGTTCACTACTGGAGAGGGCAGGGTGCTTATGGGCCCCTGCCTGGGACACAGCCACACACTCGACTTCTGTGGCCAGGAAATTATTTCAGGATCCATCCTAGGCCTCTGTCCTCTTTCTCCCATGGAGTCAAGTTGGCAGCCTGTGGACTAATTTGCCTTGGAGTTCGGTTAACAATCTGTAAGGCAAACAGACCTGAGAGCTCTAGCTTCCTTTGTTACCGAGAACGTTTACACAGGCACCACGGGAGCACAGCTCTGGTTTAATCACCCAAATGGCCTCTTCCTGCCACTTGAAAATTTCTGAGGTTCTGGGACTGTTGACTTGCAGCTAATAGAAAGCCAAGAGCCAGACCACCTTTCATTTGTTGTAATGAACATGAACGCCTGCTCTGAGCCCAGCACTTTGCTGGGTGCCAGGGAGCTCTAGAAACCTGAGAAGTGGCCTCTTTCTTCAAGGGGCTGACAACTCTAGTGTTCTGAGGCAGTCTGGAGTACAGCAGTGAGCAGTGTGACCCAGACTGTACTTGGAATGGAGGTTTCATAATACAGCCCTTCAGAAAAGGTCCTCAGTAAAGGCTTGTTGATTCATCAGCTGAGTGTTAGGAAGGATAGAGACCTTGACCAGGTGAGGCAGAGCTCTGCTGAGCCTCTGGCACTTCCAGAGTCTCTTTTGTGATGGAAGGAACTCTGACTGGAGATCTGGGAGGTTGGGGTCCATGCTTGGCCATCACTGTCTAAAGTGGCCGTGGTCAAGTTTCTACTTTTCTTGGCCTGTCATTTGGTAGTGTGAACAGTAGTACTGAATGCTCGTGCCCACCGCCACACTCTAACATGCTTGCACTCCTCGAGGAGTGCTTGGGATCAGGCTGGGAGTTGAGGGAGTGGAGACTGACTGTAGAGAGTTCTGCAGTTCTTTCTGCAAGATGGTTAGGATTGGTGTTGTGGAAGGGAATAGTGCCTTGTGATAGCTGGCATAGTATGACCTCTTGAGTCTTTTCTCACACCCTAGTCACTGTGCTAGGGACATACAGAGAGGAACAGGGACAGGAAAATACTCTGCCCTCATTCCCAGAAGTTTTGTCAGATTCCTTCCCTGTCCCCATATCTGCCTTTTCACCTGACCTGTGAGTGGCGGGAATTTAACTGATGTGATTGGCGTGTGGAGCAGCTGTGGGGCTGGAGCAGCCTGGAGGCTGTCGGCTGTTACCCCTTCCCAGAGCTAGCAGCTTCTCTCCTGCACTCCTCCGCAGTTGGGAAGGTAGAGTACCAGCATCAGCTTGTCTTGGAAGAGTTTCTTTTCTTTTCTTTTTTTTTTTTTTAAAGATTTTTTATTTATTCATCTGACAGACAGAGATCACAAGTAGGCAGAGAGGAAGGCAGAGAGAGAGGGAGGAAGCAGGCTCCTTGCCGAGCAGAGAGCCCGATGTGGGGCTCGATCCCAGGACCCCGGGATCATGACCTGAGCCGAAGGCAGAGGCCTTAACCCACTGAGCCACCCAGGTGCTCCTTGGAAGAGTTTCTAATTGGAACAAATGTGGAAGAAACTATGTCCCAGGAAGGAAGTAGGAAGGTCAGAGAGGATAATCCTTGGCTCTCTCACTGCTGACTCGAGATCCCTGTGCAGGCTTTGTTTGTTTAAAGTGAGAAGTCAGGCCTTTTCTTTTGTAAACCTTAGTGTTTCTCATCAGGGCCGGACTAGATGTGCACATTTAAACAAAAAGACCCAGTGCATATGCCTGGAAACAGTTATTTATTTTGCGGATCTAGGGTGTGGTCTCCTCACCAGGAAGAAGACCTCTGTGTGGCTGTGCGGGGTCACCTGGCAGTTTGTCTTCTCTCTGGATGGTGGTAGACATTGCTTGGGGATCAGGAGCCTGTGTTCTGCCTTGGGAACCCTAGCCCAGGAACTGTCCTTTTCCTGAGCTGCAGCCCTGCACAGCCTTGAGAGTCTTGTGTTTTCCCCAAAAGAAGAGATGAGTCTGCAGAATTCTAGTTCCCAGTTCTGATCTTTAGCCTCTGTGGAAAGGAACCTTGTTTCCAAATGCCTTTGTTTAAACCCGATTTCCTAAGCTACTATGTGGGATCTGCTGGGCATTTGGGTGTGAACTGCAGCAAATAGGGAAGAGCCTTATGCTGGTGGAGCAATCTTTCCCCCCTCACACGAGGGAAGATAGCTCATTCTGCCGAGAGTCACGTTGACATACTGATTAAAATCTGAGCCCTTAATCTGTGGTCTCCCGACTCCTCCTTTTTATCTAATTGAGGTCTTGGGTATGTTTCAGTGATGAGCTTGTTCCTTGAAAGAGTTAGCCACATTGGTCAGTATCACCACGTTAGAATCTGGCCCTTGACTCTCTGGAATCTGGTGGCCTCTGTGGGTTCTCTGTGACCTCCAAGCTGCCATAGCAAAACCTGCCTGGGTCTTCTGCTGCTGCCTTTGATGGGATCATTTGCTGAAGTTGGGGGTTTCAGGTGTTACCCTGTTGGCCCCAGGCATCACCCTTGGTCAGCCATGGAATCTCTGTCATTGACTCTTTATTTTTTTTAATTTTTTTATTTTTAAGATTTTATTTATTTGACAGAGAGAGATCACAAGTGGGCAGAGAGGCAAGCAGAGAGAGAGAGAGAGGAGGAAGCAGGCTCCCCGCGGAGCAGAGAGCCCGATGTGGGACTCGATCCCAGGACGCTAAGATCATGACCTGAGCCGAAGGCAGAGGCTTAACCCACTGAGCCACCCAGGTGCCCCAGGAGTGTCTTTTGTTCTAATGAGGTGACTCTGAGTGGGCTCCCTGGTGACTCCTAGATGGGAGCTGATCACCAGAAAGACTCAAGCCCTGATTAGAAGCTTGGAATTTTCAGCCCTGCCTTCTCTTCTCTTGAGAAGGGAGTAGGGCCAAAAATGGAGTTAATGATCGATCGTGACCATATGATGAAGTCTCCATAAAATCCCAACAATAGGGTGTTTGGGGAGCTTCTGGGTCAGTGAATACATGGGAGTGCTGGGAGAGTGGGGCACACAGAGAAAGCAAGGGAGCTCGGTGCCCCTTCCCACATGCCTGGCCTGCCCCATGCATCTCTTCCATCTGGATGTTCACATGTCTCTTTTTATAAACTGGTGAGTGTAAGTGTTTCCCTGAGCTCTGGGAGTTAAGAAACTCAAGGAGGGGATTGTTGGGACCCCAATCTATGGCTGGTTGGTCAGAAGCACAGGTGATAACCCAGGCTTGTGACCACAGAAGTGTGCTTGAGGGAGGGAGCAGTCTTAGGGGACTGAGCCCTTAATCTGTGGTGTCTGATGATATTTTGGGGTAGACAGTGTCAGAACCGAGTTACATGTAGGACATCTGCCTGCCATTACAGAATGCTTAGTATGGGGACTCACCATACATGTGACTAGAGGTGTCAGAAGTGAAATGTTCTAGGGGCGCCTGGCTGGCTCCAGTCGGTGGAGTGTGTGACTCTTGATCTTGGGGTTGTGAGTTTGAGCCCTGTGTTGGGTATAGAGATTACTTTAAAAAAAAAAA